>NW_006400132.1:874357-882006 GCF_000299155.1 Elephantulus edwardii
GCAGAAAGCAAAGAGTATCAGAAGAATATCTGTGTTTCATTAACTATCAAAGGCATTTACTGTGTGGATCAATAAATTGTGGCTAACCTCGAGGAAAATGGGAATCCCAGAACACTTCATTGTACTTATACAAAATCTATACTTGGATCAGGAAACAGAATTCAGAACAGACCAGGGAAACACTGCATATTTCAAAACCAGAAAAAGAGTGTGTCAGGATACATCCTGTCTCCATATCTTTTCAATCTGAACAGATCATTCAGGAAGCGTGGTTTTATGAGGAGGAATGTGGCATCAAGATTGGAGGAAGACTCTTTAACCATTAACAAACTAAGATATGCAGATGACACACCTCACTTGCTGAAAATGAAGAAGACCTAAAGTGCTTCCTGAAGAAGGTCAAGAACTGCATTCTTCAATATAGATTGAAGGTCAACAGCAAGAAGACAAAGATTCTCACAACTGCGCCAATTGACAGCACCATGATTGATAAAAAAAGATTGAGATTTTTAATAATTACAGCTTGCTCAGCTCCATTATCAACACTCTTAACACCATCAGTCAGGAAATCAAAAGATGAACTGCATTAGGAAAATCTGCTGTTAGGGACCCCTCCAGAGTGCTGAAAAGCAAGGACGTTAGCCTAGAGACTAAAGTGTACCTAACCCAGGTCATAGTGTTCACAATTACTTGTTATACTTCAGAGAGCTAGACAATGACTAAGGATAATAGAAAAAGAATTGATGCCTTCAACTGTGTTGCTGGAAAAGTCTTGAATATACCATGGACTGCCAAGAAAACAAATAGGTCTGTCTTTGAGAAGGTGATACTGAGTTTCTCCTGGGAGGCTAAGGTGTTGGAGCTCTGTCTCACATACTTTGAGCATGTGGACAGGACAGGACAGTCCTTGGAGAAGGACACCATGTTTGGAAGGGTAAAGGGACTATGACGGATAGGAAAACCCCAGATGAGATGGATTGCTACAGTACCTGGGGCAATGGGACTTGGTGTGTCAGAATTAGTGAGACTGACTCAGAACAGGGAAGGATTCAGAGTTGCTGTGGGCCACAGGCAACTTGACAGCACATAACAACAACAAAGACATATTTGGAGGCCCATGTGTGTAGCAGTTGAATTCTGGAAGATGGTTTCCCTTGTCTTGGTGAAGGTTGGGTGTGGACTGTTTGATTAGGTTTTCTTTCCTTTTTTTTTTTGCAGGGGGTAGTTTTCATTCACAATCAGTTGTGAGCTGATTGGATTTGCCAGATTTGTCTAACTGTAAGCTGTGAGCTAGAAGTCTTTTGGTTTAGCGTTCACCAGGACCTGTTGGGCAGGCCACCCTCCAGCCTGGTGTTAGTTGTGTTTGGGATGAACATTTTTTTATGTGGTCAATGAGCTGTCAGTTTGGTGTACTCAAGTAAATGGGGGTTGTTGTGATGCTTAAAGCTGTGCCTTTGGTGAGTCAAATGCTATAATGGTTAGCCATCGTGTACGGTGTTTGGAGGAGCTCTCAGAATGATTCAGGTTTGGAAGCAGGACTGCCACCCAGTTCTAAACCACATGCCTCTGGAAACTCTATTAACATAGAAAAACGACAATATAGTACAGGATTCAGGTCTTTTGTTCATAGGGTTATTATGAGTCATACGCAACTCAATCACATTTAACAACAACAATGACAACATATGTATATTAAAATGGACAGTGAATCAGGAAAATCACAGAACAATTATGCACTTGAATTGTGATGTTGTCAAAAGTATTGAATATCCCTTGGACTGTTAAACGAAAAAACAAATTTATCTTAGAGGTAGAACAATCAAGGAGATTCTAGAGACAAGGATGGTGAAATTTCAGCTCTGATATTCTTAGAATTTTGTCAGACGTCAGCGCTGGAAAAATTGGAAGCTCTGTGAAAAATGAATATCTTCAATATAATAGCTTGACACAATGACTGCAACAATGGGTATGAACATGACAAATATTATAAGGTTGGTGCATGATAAGGCAGGGTTTCAGCTTCATGTTCAGAAGATCACCATGAGTCACTATTCAAGAACAGCATCTTCATAAACTTTTGATTTATTCCTAAACAATACAATGTGTTAACATAAATTTGACAAATATATTCTGTCTTTATCTAATTGATATTCTGTGTTACCTTAATTAGTGTCAGAATATTTGCTTCCATTTGTTGTTATTGTTAGGTGATGTCAAGTACTACTCATAGCGAACCTATGAACAGTAGATCTGAACCCTGCTTATCCTGTGCCATTTTCACACTTTCTGACACATGAAAGCCCCCTGTGGCAGTCAATCCACCTGATCAAAGGTTCTTCTCTCCTTCACAGACCCTCTGCTCTTCCAAGCATCATTTTTCTTTCCAAGGAATCACTCCTCCTAGCACCATGTATGAAGTACGTGTTACAAAGCCTCATAATTCTTGCCTCCAAAGAGCACTCTGGTTGCACCCTACTCCAAGACATATTTACTTGTTCTTTTGGAAGTTTATGGGATATTCAGTGCTCTTCTCCAATACCACAGCATCGATTCTTCTTTTGACATCATTTTTCATTGTCCTGCTCTCAGGTGCATGACAAATGTTCAGAAAGACCCCGGCCTGAATCAGATGTAACTAAGTCCTCAAACTAGCATCATTACTCTTTAATAACTTGGAGAGGTCTCTAACTGTAGATATTCCAAGTACAATGCATCTATCTCCTTATTTCTTAACTGCCTGTACCAAGGGTGCTAATTGTGGATCTAAATAAGAGGGAATTGTTCACTGTTTCAATGTTTTCTCCATCCATTATGAAGTTGGCTATCAATCCAGTGACGAAAAATCTTTGTTTTCTTAAAATTGAGGTGCAATCCATATTGAAGGCTGCATTCCTTGGTCTTCTGCAATAAATGTTTCAAGTCTTCTTTAATTTCATCAAGGAATGGTGTGTCATCTGTCATCTGCTTAAACTAGGTTATCAAAGAGTCTTTCTCTGATCCTAATGCCACATTCCTCTTCATAGAGTTCAGTTTCTTGAATGATTTTCTCAGTATATAGACCAAATATACAGTAAGAGAGAATATAACCCTGATGTGTTTCTTTCCATTTTCTGAAGAAAATTGCTTTTAATTTGGGGAAATAAAAAGGGTTTTCACATTATCTAGCTAGCTGTAGTTCATCATTCTATAAATATATTTTCAACCTGTCTCATGGAGATTTTATTATTATATATCTCTTTTTTCTAGGCAGGTCTACTTTAACTCCATTGGTCAAATAAAACTACATGCCTATCAAATAAAACTATCTATGAGACATCGTTTTACATTCGCATGCTGTTTGCCACTACCATTGCATGTCTTAAAGTGGCAGTGCTTGATTTTCCTTCTCTCACAGTCTTATTCCGTTGTATTTCAATGAAATTCTGAAAGGAAGTTTTATTTTTACTCAAGAATAGTTTGGATTTTGAGCAGAATTTAATAGATTTTAAAGACTTCTAAAAACAATTGTATTACCATGAGGACTCTCTTTTTATTCTTCATTTCTGAATCTTGTACAATCCATCTCAGTGGAAAAATGTTTATTTTTATGATGATATTCAGTAGATTCTTTATTGGCTTTATTATTAAGGAATTTGAAGAACTCTGGTGGTGTGATAGCTTGAAAATTTGATTGCTATCCAAAAGGTCAGTGATTCCAACTCATTAGCTGCATTATGGAGGACAGATGAATCAATATGATTCTGCAAAGATTTAGAACTTTGGAAACTCTATGGAGACAGTTCTTTTCATAGGTAAACTTGGTCACAATTAGTTAGAATCCACTTCAAGACAATGGATTTGGTTTTGAGGATTATTTTAGTTTTGTTGCTATTAAATTGTTTAAATATTTTCCTAGAGATATCTAACATATAGAATCAATATTTATCTTTATTCATTGAGCTTACATTTAGAACTTGGTTTATTTATTAATTCTAAAAATATGGCTATAGTTTTTTCATACTTTCTCCACATATATCTATGATGACTTCAAATATTTTCTTTCAATATTTATGATAGTTGTTTCTCTGCTTTCTCGTTAGCGGTAAGGATATAGGAAATTATACCTCCACCGTGAATTAGGGCACCATCTTGAACAAGAAAAAAGAAGAGTATTGATCTGTAACTTACAGTTAACTTAGTGCTTAGGGCAACTAGATGAAATTCAGGAAATTATTTTCACTTTGTACTTCTCATTTTCTTCATTTTCAAAATGCTAGACAAAAAAGAATTCAGTTCTTTTTGAAATATAACATATTCCTTTAATTTGTTGTTTTCCCTTTTGCCTTTAGGACATGAAGGTTTTTTCTCTAAATAATAATAAAAAAATAAACCTCTCAAAGCTACATTAAGAATAAAAGGAATGTATAATTGAACTTCAAAAGAGATGTCTACATCTTTAAGTCATTAGAAATAAAATGACTTTAAAAAAGCATACTGACTTATCTTAAAAGATTCTTTTTTCTATCTGAACAGGTTATAAAATATATTTTCTTAGTTAAAATGTTTCCCTGAGTGTTTCTCTGTTCTATTATTAGTAACAGTACTCTCTGCTATGAATTTTTGCACATGTATATATAAAATGATATTTTTAATCCATAAAGACATGCCTTAAAGTCAAGTGCTATTTCCTTGAAGTATGGAAACCTGAATGTACAACACTTACTGAAAATAAGACTATATCACTACCTCATTCCACACACCATATGTCACCCAATAGCCTCCTCTCTCTTCCAAAATGCATTTCAAATCAGTGACCTAAAAATAAAAGACTTCATATCCCATTACCAATCTGTCCCATGAACCATCAATTTCTACACAGTGATATTTTAATAAATACTTTTTGTTTATATTGATGAGATGTTAATGAAATAATAGAGAAAAGGACAGTTGACATTTAATAGCAGAGACATATATAATATGCTCATCAAAACTTCTATGCTCTATGTTCAGTATGATAATATATAACTCACCCATTAGAGAAAAATGTAAAATGCAGTATCTGTCTTTCAAAATTTGGTTTCATAATTCAACTTATAATTTATAAAACTTTATAAAATCTTATTTATACTTCTCACTATCACATACATTGCTTCTTAACTATCTGAGAGGCAGTTCTAGTGACTTCCCAATAAGAAGCTGTGCTGCAATCCTAAAGGCACACAGTTCAAATTCATAGCTGCTCCATAGGGAAGAAAGTACAACCTCCTCCCATTTGACTCACTGCCTCTGAAAACCCACTGGAGGATCATCTATGGGCCAGTTCTGACTCGATGGTACACAACAATAACAAGAAGCAGATGAAATTTATTTGATCTCTACTCTATTTTGTTGTATTTTTTTTTATGTACCTTTTAACAGACATTTCTTCAAATAAAGATTATTTGGCAGTTGCTGTTATTGTCATGTAATATCCAGTCAGAACTGACTCATAGATGCCTCTCCAGTGGGATTTCAAAGGCTATAACTAAATCACAAGGGAAAATAATGTCCATCTTTCTCACACAGAGTGGGGGTAGATCCAGAGCCTCTGTGCTGACAGTGCCGTTCCTTAACCACTAGGCTATGAGAGCTTCCTTTGATAGATGCCAGTCATATTTTTTTCCAACCTCACTTGATTTAACTTCACTGTAGTCCACATCAGTAGTGATGTGTTAATTATATGCCCATGGGTAATTTTAATGATATCTTTTCTTTTAAGTTTTGATTTTATTAACACTAACATCATTAGAAGGGTTATGAGCTCAGTAACAGCATATATTTTTACCTTTTTAATAACATTAGCTATCACATTAATTATATATTTATATATCCCAAGGCTTATTTTTATTTATGATAATAAATCCTGAAAGCACAAAACAGATTAAAAATAAACCCAAGGCCTTATGAGCATGGTAGCAGTATTTGTTTCTCTTATAATATTATTTCTGAAGCCTATCAAGAACAAAAATTAACAACTTCATAATTTAAATGAGAAGGAAAGAAAGCCAAAACACACCTTTTCAGATAATAAGAGTTGCTAAAACCTACTCTACCCAATTTAAACAACTTGATGATTGATAGAAAGTAAAATCTTATGAGTCTCAGGAATTTAGAATCCAGTGAAGTTTTAGGAGTTATTTTGATCAAAGCATTTCCTAAATATGAAAGTATTCTCTATTTAAAAAAAAATCTTTTATTATTATTGTTATTCATTTCAATGAACATCTACAGATATTTTGGAATTCCATTTATTCATTGTTGCACTTTTCTCCCCACCCACCCCAGCCCCACCCCCAGTTCTCGCCTCTCCTTGACAAGTAAAAGACAAACTCCTTCATTGGTACACAATCCCCTCCCCCACCCCACATGCTAAAATACAATTTCAATATCAGAAATCAGGAGACAGATTGCATTAGAAAAAATCTGTAGTTAGGGATCTTTCCAAATTATTGAGGAGTAATGATGTCGTTTACTATTATTTTTCCTCATTTCAACTGCCTTCCAGTCTGGACTCTACCACTACTACTATGACTATCCACATTCTTCAAGTGTTAATAGGATTTTCAGAGTCTTGTTATTTAAGGAGTAGATGTACAGTCCTGTTTCTTGTTGTTGTTGTTGTTGTTACGTGCCGTTGAATTGCAGGCGACTCATAGCAACCCTATGAAGGTGAGTCCTCAACACTTGTGTGTCTTTCATCCTCTCTCCAGGTTTCACAGGGTTTCCAGAGGCAAGCTATTACAGAAGCGGATGCCACTCCTCCTTCCAAGCTTGTTTTAATCAGGGAGCTCCACCCACTCTCTGTCTGCATTGGGTAACCAGCCATTAATGCAATTGACACATCAGTGTCACAGTGTTCAGCCTCACAGCAACCACAAGTTACCGCTTACGGCAACTTGTACACCATGACTGTACTCCTGTCTCTTGTTGTTGTTCTTTAATGCCGTTGAGTCATAGACAACTCATAGCGACCCTATGAACAAACAGCCTGAGCACTGTTCGTACATAGAGTTTCCAGAGGCAAGCCATTTTGGAAGTGGATGCCGCTCCTGCCCCCAGGCTTGATTTAGTCGGGAAGCTCCAGCCAACACTGTCCACCATGGGTGCCCATTACCACGAATGGCACATCACTGTCACAGGCTTCAGCATCGCAGCAACCACGAGTTACCTCTGTACAGCAATGCCTCTTAGTCTGTCTTAATCTTGGAGTTCCACTAAAACCTGTCTACCATGGGTAATCCTTGTGATGTTTGACACACCAGTGTCAAAGATTTCATAATCACAGCAACCCACAAGTTATTTCAATGCAGCAATCTGACAGACAAGTGCTGTACCAATTAAAACAATGCTCTCCCCAAACACAGAAATTTACAATTAAGCTTTTAACTCTAATAGCAATTTAATATTTACACCAGAACCAAAGACTCTACAGCCTGGAAAGTCCAATAAACTTTTAAAACAATGGCCTGGCCACCGGAACCTAACTGGTTTAAATAAGAGCTTGCCAGCCCATAACTGATTGCTGATTAAATAAAAATGACCGAACAGCTTACATCTGACTCTTAATTAAATGAAAATAACCAACTTTCCAGAATCTAACCACTTCAAAAAGGAAAAACCAAAACAAGGGG
>NW_006400132.1:882951-906590 GCF_000299155.1 Elephantulus edwardii
GAAGATCAATGAATGCAGCCTTCAATATGGATTGAATCTCAATGTTATGAACATAAAGATTCTTAGCACTTTACTGAGAGACACCATCATGTTGTTGTTGTTGTTATGTGCCATCCAGTCACCTGTGACTCATAGTGATCCTATGTATATTAGTTAAACCTGCTCTATCCTGAGTCAATCTCATCGTGTCTGAAAGATCTAACCCCATTTCTCTATTCATTGAGTCAATCCATGTTTTCCTGTATCTTCCTTTCCTATGCTGTCCCTCCATTCTTCCAAGCATGATGACTCTCTCCAACGGTTATCCCTCCTGATTCCTGAGGCTTCCTCCCTCATGCCTTCAATGCAGCTTTTACTTAATTCTTTATTACCATTGGCTCCTGCTAAAATAGTACTTCCTGAAATTTTTCAGTGTCAGTCAGTTCTTTTTGGTACAGTGACACTTTGTATTACCTCCATGTTCTTTTGATACTTTCTGAGTCATTCAATATATTTCCTTTAGCATTATAATTTGACCATGAGCCCAAAGTATATAAGACAGAACCTCAATATCCTTGTCTCTAGGGAGCAGCCTGGTTTCACCTTCTCTTGGAGAGATCTGTTTGTTCTCCTGGCATTAAAACAAGATCATTTTACTTGAATCCACAATTAACACTTTTCGTTCTAAAAGTCAGGAAATCAGGAAACATTGCACTTGGAAGATCTGCAGTTGGGGACTACTCCAAATTATTAAGGAATAATGATGTCAGTTTGAGAATTAAAGTGTCTGTGATTCAATCCATTGTCTTTTCAATCACTTGTTATGCATCTGAAAGCTGAACAATAAATAACTATGACAGAGAAGAATTTCTGTCTTTGTACTATGATATTGAAGAAGAGTACTAAACGTCCCATAGACTGCTAAAAGAACAAACAAATAGGACTTGGAGAGGGTGTAGTCAGGTGCTATTTGGAGGCAAAGATAATGAGGCTTCACCTCACATACTTTGGGCATGTTACTAGGATGGAATATTCCTTGGAAAAGAACATGATCTTCTGGAAGGTTGAGGGTTGGCAAAGGAGAGGAAGACCCTCAACTAAGGGGGTTAATGTGACGATTGCCTCAGAAGGCTCTTGTGTGTCAGAAAGTGTGAGTACATCACAGGATAGGGTTCAGGTCACAGGATAGGGTTCAGGTCTGTTGTTCATAGAGTTGCTTTAAGTAGTGCTCAATTCTATGGCACTTAATAACAACAATAACAATAAACTTAGTTTGAGGAATAAGGCTCATCTAATTCAGGCGATGGTCTTTTTGATCACTTGCTATGCATCTGAGAGCTAAAAAATGAATGAGGATACAGAAGAAGTAATGCCTTTGAACTGTGATACTGAAGAAATGTACTGAACCTCACATCGACTGCCAACAAGCACTTATATCTTGAAGAAAGTGTAGCCACATTGCTTTTGGAAGTAAAGACGATAAAACTTTGCCACATACTTCGAGCCTGTTGCTAGGAGTATTGACACAGGGTGCTCTCCTGTGTCAGGAAGTGTGACAACGGTACAGGATAGAGCAGTGTTCAAATCTGTTGTTCACAAGGTCACTGTGTGTTGCACTTGGCTTAATTGCACCAAACAACAACAACAATAAAATGTAATGTAATTTGTTTGTTAAGGCTTTCATAACATGTAGTTAAAATTATGAGAAATACAAAGAGTACAAAATCTATTTTTGCTACATTATTTATAACTTTGTCAAACAACAACAAATCAATTTGCTTATGGAAACTAAGTAGTAACAGTGTGGCCACTGCTATTCTGTACAAGTATTCATGAAAAATAATAAGATCCTCTTTAAAAGTCTTTGCACCATCAATTTTAGTGAGATTAGTTTATCCACCAAACCATACATATTTTATCTTGTTGATTGAATTCCCTATATTATGTTAACTATTTCTAAAAGTGCTAGCAATTATTTGTTTGTTTGTTAGATGCTGCTGAGTTAAATATGACTTAAAGCTGCCCAGTGAACAACATATATGAACTCTGTCCTATCCTATGCAATCCTTACAATCCTCTGACATACTCAAGCTCATTTCAGTGGCCATCATGTCAATTCATCTAGTTAAGGGTTTTCCTTTGCTTTACTGTCTTCTACCTTTCCAAGTACCTTCTCTCCAAAGAATAGCCTCTCCTAGTAACATGCCCAAAGTATGTGAGGTGAAGATTTATCATCTTTGCCTCCAAAAAACACTCTGTCTGCATTCTCTCCAAGACATAGGTCTTTATTGTTCTCCAACACCACAGCTGGAAGACTTCAATTTTTTCTTCTTTCATCCTTAATCACATTCCAGGTCTCAATAGCATAGCAATTGATAGAAAAGACCATTGTTTGATTGTCATCATAAAACATCATTGTGTTCCTTAGTAATTTGGAGCAGTCTCTGACTGCAGATTCTCCCATTGAAATGCTGCCTGATCTTTTGACTGCTGTTATCTAGTGTATTGACTGTCAATCCAAGTAAGAGAAAATTGTGGACGGTTTCAACATTTTCTCCATCCATTGTGATAGTGTCCATTAGCGAAGATTTTTGTTTTCTTGATGTTGAGATGCAATTCATACTAAACGCTGTAGTGTTTGATCTTTTACAGCAAGGATTTGAAGTCCTTTTTCAGCAAGGAAGGTTGTTTCATCTGTTTAATGAAGATAATTGATGAGCCTTCCTCTAATCCTGATGCCACATTTTTTTTTCCATAAAAATTTCCCATTTATAAAATAATTAAACCACTAAAAATATGTATGTGATCTTTAACCTGGCTTGAATCATGGGATCCACTTTGTGTCCTTAAGAAAAACATGATTTATGGTTGCTGTATATTAAGGAAGGGAGCTCTGGCAAACTAATTATAAGAATCTGTGCTGTAATTCTAAAGACATGCAGTATGAATTCACAGCTGATTTGTAGGAAAAGGATAAGCAACCTCATTAGATTTGTTATTGCCATTGAAAACCTGGTCAACTATGGGGTGGTTGAGACTTGGCTGCACACAAGAACAATATCCAATGAAGGGGTCTCTAATGGCCAAGTGAAAAGGATCTGCACTGGAACCTCAAAGGCGCATGGTTTGAATCCACCAGATGCTCTGGGGGATAAAGATGGGAAAACTCCTCCTGTGTGATTTACTCCCTCTAAATGCCCATTGGGAGGTCAGCTATAGGTTAGTTCTGAGTCCATGACACACAACAACAACTCAACATATACAAAGTAAGTTTGCTAACCATGGCCCTTGGGCCATATCCAACAAGACTCTTGTTTTTAATAACATTTTGTTGGAACACACACCGACAAAAAATAAAACAATACACTAGGACCTTAGAAGGAGCTACGGTGACCTAGTGTTAAGGAGTTACACTGCTATCCCACAGGCACGTGGTTCGAATCCACCAGCTACTCCATGGGAGAAGGATGGGAAATCTCCTTTCATGCTATTAACTGCCTCTGAGAACTCGCTGAAGGGTTAGCTATGGGTGAGTTCTGACTCAATGGTATGCCACAATACCACAGTATCTTAGAAGTCCAGCCAGAAAACTCCGTAGAAGTGAATATTATCAAGACTTCTTTGAGTGCACTCTGACCATAATATTTGGGAGAATAAATCTAAGAAGGATATCATATTTCATTTAAGGAGAGGGTCAGTGAAAAAAAGGAACAGCTTTAAGGGAAAAGATCAACAGCTGACTTCAGCAAATGCCACAAACTGTACTGCAGTTATTAGCATGATCCAACACTGGGACATTTTCTTCTGTTCTGTTGTTGTTGTTCTTGTGATGTGCCTGCTCTATCCTGTGCTACTCTTATTGTCTCTTGCATACCTACACCCATTATCCTAGTCAGTGAATCAATCCATCTCATCAAAGGTCTTTCTCTCCTGTGCTGTCTCTCCTCCCTCTCAAGCATGATGTTGCTCTCTAATGACTGATTCCACCTTGCAACACATCCAGAGTATGTCACACAAAACTTCAGAATCCTTGCCTCCAAAGAGCAGTCTGGTGTCACCCTCTCCTAAAAATTTGTTTGTTCTCCCAATAGTCTATGGTATATTCAATACTCTTCTCCAGCACCAAAGCTCAAAGGCATCAATTCTTGTTTATCATCCCCAGTTATTGTCCAGCTTTCTGATGCATTAGCAATTAATTGCAAAAACCATGGCCTATATCAGGTCCACCTTAGTTTCCAGACTGACATCAATGCTCTTCAGTACTATGGAGAGGACTCTGACAGAAGACTTTCTCAATACAATTTGAATTTTAATTTCCTGGCTGCTTGTACTAAGAGTGTTGATTGTAGAGACAAACAAACTCAAGCTGTTAATAATCTCAATCTCTTCACCATCTATCATGATGCTTTCCAATCAGCCCAGTGGTAAATATCTTTGTTTTCTTGATGTTGAACTTCAATTAATATTGCAGGCTGCAGTCCTTTTGTAGCAATCACTTCAAATTCTTCTCAGTTTCAGCAAGAAGAGTTGTGTCATTTGCATAATGCAGATTGTTTATGAATCTACCTCCAATCCTGATGCCACATTTCTCCTAATAGAGCCTAGCCTCCTGGATAATCTGTTCTGCATATATATTGAAAAGATATGGAGAAAAGACACATTCTTAATGCACATCCTTCCCAGTTGCCTCCTGGTCCAAGTATAGGTTCTGCATAAGAACAATCAAGTATTCTGCAATTCTAATTCTTCTCAAAGTCACCCATAGTTTGTTGTCATATACACAGTTAAAGGCCTTTGCATAGTCAACAGAACACAGATAGACATTCCTCTGCTACTCTGTGCTTTCAGACAAGATACATCTGGCATAGCTATAATATCCCTAGTGCCACAATCTCTTCTAAACCCAGCCTCCACATCAGGCAGTTCTGTTGATGTGCTGTTCCAGTCATTTTTGGATAATCTTCAGAAGAACTTTGCTTGCATGTGATATCAGTCATACTGTTGGATAATTTCTGCACTCTGTTGGATCACCTTTCTTTGGAATGAGAACAAATAGAGTTCTCTTCAAGCCAGTTGACCAGGTGGTGGTCCTCAGGATTCCTTGGCACAACTCGGTTAGCACATCCAGGGCAGGATCTGTTTGTTGAACTATGTCAATCGGTATGCCATCAATTCCTGGAGCCTTATTTTTTCCCCCCAATTCTTTCAGAGCAGCTTGAACTTCCTCCTTCATCACCACAGGCTCCTGCTCATACAGCATTTCATGAAATTCTTGTGTGTCCACCAATTCCTTTTAGTAAATGACTCTGTATACTCTTTCCATCTTCTTTTAATGCTTCCTTGATCCTTTAATATTCTGCCCAGTGCATCCTTTGTATTGCAACTCAAGGCTTGAATTTGGTTTTTGGATATTGTGAATGTAAATCAACTTGAGGGCATCTAGTAAAAATAACGACATCCATATATGCTCTTTTATGGATAGTATCAGAGCATGGTAAAATGAAACTTTGTATTTTTAACAAGCTTTCCAGGTGTTTTGTAAACATATTAAAGTCTGAAAAGCACTTATTTGTATCACTGATTCTCAAAGCATGATTCCTGAACTAAATAGCACTAGTGGCATAGTCGAAAGTGAGTTGTACTGCCAATTCAAATGTGTGTTTTTCCTGTGGTTAGAATCCACTAGCTGCTCTTTGGGAGATAGATGGGCAATTATATTCTGTGAGATTTACAACCTCTTACAACATATTTTAAGATCACCTATAAATCGGTTCCAACTCAATAGCAAAGAGTTAACAATTATGACATAAATCTCAATGGCCTCACTATGACAATTAAGAGATCAATATTATCAAAGTGAATAAAGAAACAAAAATATATTAGTTCCAAATGTTGCTGTCTATAAGAATTCTTACATTATAAAGATTTAGCTAGATTAAAAGTTGAGAGATAGAAAGATAGATACTTATTAAAAGGTTCTTGTTTCTGTTGTTGTTATGTGCTGCAAGTCACTTGTTACTCATTGAGACCCCTATGTATAACAGCTCTGAAGGTTGCTCTAGCTTGAACCCATTTCATTATCTTTGACACACCTATGCCCATTACCCCAGTAAGTGAGTCGATCCATATCATCCAGGTCTTCCTCTCTTATGCTGTCTCTCTATCCTTCTGAGAATAATGTCCTTCGTCAAGGACTAGTACCTCCTGGAAACATCTCCACAATATTTGAGACAGAGCTTCAAAATCCTTACTTCAAAGGAGCAGCCTGGTTTTACCCTTCCCAGAACAGACATGTTTCCTCCGTTAGCAGTCCCTGATATTAATTCTTCTTCTATCATCCTTAGTCATTGTTGACCTTTCTGATGCAGAAAAGTAATTGTAAAGACCATGGCTTGAATCAGGCCCTCCTTAGTCTATAGATTGGTATTGTTGCTCTCCAGTTCTATGGCAAGGTCCATGACAGTAGATTTTTGCAATGTAATTTATCTTTTGATTTCCTGGCTGCTGGTACCAGGAGTGTTGATTGTGAAACCAAGCAAGCTGAAGCTGTTAACAATCTTAATCTCTTCTCCATCAATCATGATGCTGGCAATTGGCCCAGTGGTGAGAATATTTGTTATCTTGATTTTGAGTTTCAATCCATATTCAAGGCTGTAGTTCTTGACCTTCTGAAGCAAATTCCTCAGGTATATAAATGTATATATATACGTATGTGTGTGTGTGTGTGTGTGTGTGTACTGAAAAAAGTGAGAATAGCTACCAAAAGTTGAAACAAGTCATATCAGAATAAGGAAAATGATCATTGAAAAAGAGGAGTTCTTCATAATAATAAAGAATTAGATTCCACTTAAATTTGTAACAATACTTAGTATATACATGCTAAAAATATATTTAAGTATGTGGTTGGTATTGGTGTTAAGTATCATTGAGTCATGTATAATTCATAAGGACACTATGTACAACAGCTCTGAACCTTGCTCTATCCTATGCCAACCTCATTGTCTCCAACATATCCACTTCTATTACCCAAGTCGATGAATCAATCCATCTCATCCAGGGCCTTCCTCTCTTGTTCTGCTCCTCCTCCCTCACAAGTATGATGTCCCTTCTTGCAACATGTCCAAAGTATGCCAGATGTAGTTGCAGATTCCTTGCCTCCAATAAACAACCTGGTTTCACCCTTTTTAGGAGTGACTTGTTTTTGTCTACTAGCAGTCCATGGTATATCCAATGCTCTTCTCTAGCACCACAGCTCAGATATGTCAATTTTTCTTCTGTCATCCCTCATCATTTTTTCAGCTTTCTGATGCATAGCAAGTAATTTCAAAGACCATGGCCTGTATCAGGTGCACCTTAGTTTCCAAACTGGCATAATTGCTCTCCCATATTCTGTTGAAGTCTCTGACAGCAGATTTTCACAATGCAACTAACTTTTTTTTAAATTATTATTTCCTGGGTGCTGGCACCAAGAGTGTAGGTGTTGTTAAGTCAAGTACAACTCATAGTAACCCTGGGTGATTATGGAGACTCTAACAGATCAGAACCAGTTAGAGAATAAGTGAAATGAAAACTTGTAAAAATGCAAAGTTAAATCAACAAATCCACAATTATAGATAGTTGAAGATCTTGGCACCCTAATATTTGTAATTGATAGATCAAGTAAGCAGAATATGAATTAGTAAGGATGTAATGGCATCCACTTCCTAAACAACGTGCCTCTAGAAGCTCTATGAACTTTGATAAATGTCAATAGTTATTGAAAGGCTTCTGGCCTTTTATTTATTGGGTCACTATGAGTCGTGCTCAACCTGAAGGCAAACAACAACAAGAAGAACAAAGATGTAATGATTTGAAAGAATCTTCTGTCAACTGATTCTAAATAATATTTGTTAAATACTCTATCTGACAGCTTCATAACGCATATTCTTCTCATGCTCACACAGAATATTTCTGAGATTGAGTAAATCTTGGGCAGTACAATACACCACAATAAATTATTAAGAAATGTATCATAAAAAGAATATTTTCAGTAAATATTAATGGAATGAATGTAGGACAGAATGGTTAGAACTAAATGAAAACTGAGTTAGTATTATCCTTAATAATAGGAATGCCAGTGTGCTTAAAAATATATAATATTATATTCAATAGCAAATATTTTCTATATATACCCATTTTTATTTGATCTAGATAAAATTATCCTATTGCATTTTATATGATTCTCTAATGAAATATCTATGACCTTTTCTTTTACTTTATCTTTCTGTCACTTTCTGTATTAAGGATAAAGTATGACAATTTTCATGATCTTTTGGTGTTCACTTATTATCATATTGGATTTTTAACCAGGCTCTTAACATTCACTATAAAAATACTCATATTTCAAATATTTCTAATGGAGTTATCATAAGTAGAGCACTTTCCCTCTTGAGGATTATAACACTGTTTAATTTAATTAAACTGATTAAATTAAAAGGAATAATGGTGTAACCTCTAGAGTAATGTATATTCTACTTATGGAAACTTCCATTGGAACGTGGTAGTACTTGCTCACTACATTTTAAATATTTTAAGATCTTACTTGGTGATAGAATATTCATTTCACTAAATGAAAGAAATATTTATAACTAAAAAGGAAAAGAACCTTTTGATTATTTTGAAATGTTTATTTAATATTACACAATTATTTACACTATTTTACTGCTTTAGCTATAACAGCATTGTATATATAGACTACTTAAATATACGCGTGTATTTTAAAAGATCATAAAGAGTTTAAGAATATTTACTAGAATGTGTTTTATTCAATATGGTTTAGAGATCACAAAACATGATAGGAAAGAATGTATATTTTTGCTATATATCCTTATTTATTGAAGATAAAATGCCTAGTACATTTTAAAAATTACTAAACTTATCAAGAACATGGAGGTTCTTATTTTACTCTCATTCCAATTTTTTAAAATGTATGCTGGTACAGATCTTCTTATCCTATTTGCATTTAATGCTTTCTTTTTATTGTTTTAAATCAAGTTTGCATGTTTTTGTTGTTATGTAACATTGAGCCACCTATGACACATAGTGACTCTATGTGCAATAGCCCTGAACCTGGCCCTCTGCTGAGCCAGTCTCACTGTCCCTGACACACAAATCCTCATTACCAAAGCCACTGTGTCAATCCATCTCACCCAAGGTCTTCCTCTCCTGCGTGTTCCTCCATCCTTCCAAGCATGATGTCCCTCTGCCAGGACTGGTCTCTCCTGTCTACATGTTCAAAATATGTGAGACAGAGCTTCAAAATCCTTGTCCCCAGGGAGCAGCCTGGTTTAGCTCTGTGCAGGACAGACCTGTTTGTTCTTTTGGCAATCTATGGTATTTTCAGTTCTCTTCTCCAGCACCTCAACTCAAAGGCATTGATTCTTCTTCTGTCCAGCTCTCTGACGTATAGCAAATAATAGTGAAGACCATGGCCTGAACCGGGGGCTCTTTAGTCTCTAGACTGATATCATTAACAATAACAACAAAAAAGTTTGAATATGTGAGAAAATATACAGAACTTGTTCAGTTGTAAAATAACTGTATTTTTTGCTGGTTTTATTCAAATAAGCTTATATACTCACTTTTTTTCATAAATATAAATCTTATATATAATATATAATATTAGATTTCCCTATTATACTGTCTCATACCTGTGTTTTAAGTACTACCAAAAATCTAAATTGTGTTGTTGTTTGTGGTTGTTAATTTCCGTCGAGTTGTAGACTGCTCTTAGCAACCCTATGAATGAAAGACCTGGATATCTGTATAACTTTGGTCATTTCTCCATGTTCATAGTGGTTCTGGGGGCAAGGCATTCAGAAGTGGATGCAACTCCTGCTTCCAAGCTTGCTTTAATCGGGAAGCTCCACCAAACACTGTTCAGCGTGGGTAGCCATTATCACATTTGGCACAGTATTCAGCATCACAGCAACTACGAGTGACCTCTGTACAGAAATGTACCGACTAGTGCTATATTACTTAGAAGAATGCTTGACAAAACACAATCTAAATCAAGCCCTTGGGCTGTGGGCCTTCGGACACTAATAAGTTCTTAAATAGGAGACCGAATCACATCATCTCACTCCCTTTAGCAAATCAGCATTCCACCCTAATGCTAATAAGTTTCAGTCAATAAGCCTCTGTAGAACCTGTCTCAAAACATATAAATGTCCTTTCTAATTTGAGTATAACTTGCAGAGAAATTGTAGCAGATTGCAGATAGATTGTTATTTGTATCTTAGATTTAATGGTAAATCATGATACAATCTAGAAACAAAATCTTTACAATTTAAGTATCAAAATTATTTATACACTGAATGAGGAAAATTATTTTTATTGGTGAAACCTACTATTGAGTCACTACAACTCATAATAACTTAAATGAACTATGAATCTGAACCTTGTCCCATCCTGTACCTTTCTCATAATCTCTGATACATTTGAGTCATTTGTTACAGTCACTGTGTCAATCCATCTAACTGAGAGTCTTCCTCTCTTTTATTGACCTTTCACCATTCCAAGAATGATGTCCTCTTTGGGAAACTTATTTCTCCTAACAACGACAGATTTCAATATAGATTTTACCTCAGCATTAAGAACACAAAAATCTTCACTATTGGACCAATAGATAAAATCATGATGCATGGAGAAAATACTGAAGTTTTCATCTTGCTTGAATCCACAGTCAACAACCTTGGTACCAGCACTCTAGAAATCAAGACATATTGCCCTGGGAAAATCAGATGTCAAGCACTTCCTCAAGGTGTCAAAGTCTAATGGTGTCAGTTTAAGGACAAAGGTGTGCCTTATTCAACCATAATTTTTTTTCAATTACTTGGTATGCATCAAAAATGTGAATGCAAGAATTAATGACCTTTTGTTGTGGTATTGAAGAAGAGTACTGAATATCAAGTGGATTGCAAAAAGAACAAACGTGGCCTGGAAAAGATACAGAAAGGGTGCTCCTTGGAGGCAAGGAAGGTGATGCTTTGTCTCACATATTTTTGGCATGTCTTTAAGAAGGGTTAGTCCTTGGAAAAAGAAAATTTAGATTACCCTCCTGACATTTTCAGAGGAAGTAATTCACAAGGGTGCAGATTGTCCATCTTCATCTTTCTCTGGAGAAGCACCTGGTGGATACAAATCATGAGCTATAGTTTGACAGCACCATTCTTTACAGCTCTGAGATATATGCATATAGTTTCTATCTCCCTGTATATCTACTATCTAACTACAGAGAGAGAGAGAGAGAGACAGAGAGAGAGAGACAGAGAGAGAGAGAGAGAGATTGATTCTGGTGAGTGAGCAGTTATGCTGCCAACCAACGATGGGTGTTTCAAATCCACAAGCTGCTATGAGGGAGAAAAATGAGCATTCTTGACCCATGTGATTTATGGTCTCTGAAAACCTGCTGGCTAGAATGTCAGCTCTAAGTTGGTTCTGACTCAATAGTAATCAGCATCAATAACAATGCACACATACTCTATATGTCTCTATCTCTAGGATGTTATTTTAAACTTCATAACCACTTCTTCTTGTTCTTGTGTGGGTTATTTCCAACTCACATCTAACTCTCCAGTAGATTTTCAGAGGTAGAAATTTGCACTGGAGAATATTGGCCATCCTCCAACGGAGCAGTTGGTGGATTTGAACTATGTACCTTTGAGATTACCGTAACAAAGTCTATGAACCAACACTTTCTGTCATGGGTCCCTGGGAACTTGAGTATCATTTCGCTGGTGACTTTAATAATTGGAATACAATATGAAATATAATTTACTTAGCAGTTTTGTTCCTCATGATTAAAGAGGATAGATTTGCCTTCAGAAAGTACTTGTATTCAGAAATTATTTGCATTCAGAAATGATCTATCAAACTTCCAAGATTCTTAAGCTTTACATGAGGAGACTGCTTCACTTTCTCCCTGAGAACAGCTGATGGATTTGGACCACAAACTTTATACCAGCCCAAAACGTTCCACCTATGCCAACCGCACTTTTTGTAGAACCGATTAAAAAGAAGGATTGGGTGATGGTTGAAGCCACACCTTAATACTGAACTCTCTTCTATCTTAGATCATCTCCTTCACACTAAAAATCCTGTGGTGGAGACAAACTCAGCATTAGTCTTATACGTAGTGAAGGGTAAGCAGTTAATACTGTGATTAAAATGTGTGGCTGTTAAATCCATTGTTATTGTTGTTTTCACATTGTAATACAAAAATTGGGAACAAGGAAGAAAGACCAGGGACCAGAAGTTGGAAAATGCTTGTGTGGTGACAGAAATGTGACTGGAGATAAAATTTTGTACAATAAATTATTTATACATAACAAATTCCTTTTGCAAAAACACAAATCCTGAGTATATACATGAGCTTCTCCTGATGGACTTCACAAGAATCAGATTTATTACATTTGCTGAGGAAATAATTCTAGAATCTCAATATCAGCTGTGATAACCTAGTTAGGTGATGACTATGGGATAGACCATCAACTACTCATGTGCAAGTTCAAACTGAAGATATATATATATATATATATATATATATATATATATATATATATATATACTCCAGAAGAACAAAAATATGACCTGTTCAAGACTCTTCTCCAGCACCACAACTCGAAGTTCTCAATTCTTCTCTGTAGTCCTTAGCAGGTGCATCTTAGTCTCTAGACTGACATCTTTGCTTCTAAGTATTCTAGAGAAGTAATTGACAGCCGATTTTTCCAGTACAATTAGTCTTTTGATTTCCTGACTGTTGATGTCAACAGTGTTGATTGTGAAGCCAAATAAGCAATAATTTTTAACAATCTCAATATCTTCTCCATCTAACATGGTGCTGCTAATTGACCCAGTGATGGGAATCTTTTGCTTCTTGATGTTGAGCTTCAATCCATATTGAAAACCAATATAAAATAATAATGAAAAAAGAAAACCAAAATCTTTACTATTGGGTCAATAGACAGCATCATTACAGATGGACAAAAGATTGAGGTTGTCAATTTGCTCAGATCCACAATCAATACACTTGGCACCAGCAGTCAGGAAATCAAAAGATGAGTTTGCACTGGAAAAATCTTCTGTCCTTGAAATGGTTTTTACATTCAGGTGGGATAAATGTAAGATCATATTTTGGTTCATGTAAATTTGTTTTTATTTTCTTTAACTTCAATTTGAACTTGCACATTAATAGTTGATGGTCTATTTCACAGTTAGCACCTGGTCTGATTTTCACAGTTGATATTTTTTAAACATTTACCTTAAATTGACTTTTAAACATTTAAGTAATAAATTTATTTTATTTTCATCAAATTTTCATATTAATTTTATTATCTTCATAAATATATCTTTTAAGCTAAAAAGGGGGGCCTAAAATTGAATCTAATACATATTTCCCTCAAAACTATCAAAGATATATACTTTTTCTGGATTCAAGAAAATTTATAGGTTCTAGTACTTAGTGTCTATAGCAATAGCAGTGAGAATTTTTACATTTTTATCTCATTTGTTTTTCCATTTTATATACGAATAAATTGAATTTTAGAGAGGTGACATTATCTTCACAGGATTCATACACTAGTAAATCAGAGTCTGGGATTTGTGTTAATATTTCTTCATGAGTAATTCTATTTCTATAATAAGTTTTTGTTTTCCAAGTCAGAATTCTTAAAGGAAGAAAAAATACAAGCAAGAAAGAAACAGACATTCCTTATCGACAGAGAAAAACTAAATGATGATGAGAGCTAGGTATTTGTAAAGAAGCCTTTCTTCTGAATTTGTTGTGATGAATGTGCATTAACTTATAAAGTACGTAGTTGTATTTTAGCTTTTACTATTTTCTTTATGATCTTTCTTTTTCTTTGAAGATATTTACATAAAAAAAGATTTCTGGGAAGAAGGGTAAAAGGATTCTTTAATGAGTTAAGATTCTAGAGCAATGCATACCTGAGTAACTACTGAAACACCTAATTAAAATTTTCCCGGGGTGATTTTTTATCTGCATCCTTGTAGAAACAAAACAAGAAAATGTTACACATGTGGGTTCCCTTTTAGTATTAACAAATATTATTTAAATATCATTTTATCATAATTTCAGAAAAAATACCAATTGGTTTTTCTTTCATTCATTCATGCATATTTTCCTCCATCCCTTCTCAAGTTTGTAATTCTCATCCTGTTCCAGATTGTTGTCATACTTTCTAATCATCCGTTTCTTTCAGATTGCCCTTCCCTTCATCTCTTCCAGTGCATTTTTCATTTTTACTACATTTTTATCCATTTTTCTCCCTCTGCCCCCTCCGTAAGTATTCTACTATTATACCTGTGATATTATGCACTATTTGTCTTTTTGTGGTGACTGAACTATATCACTCAGCATAATGCCTTCCAGAATCATTTATGCTGTTAATAGTTTTACTAGTTTATTGTTTTTTCATTGTTGCAAGTGAGTGAATACATCTCACTTCTAAAGAAGGAAGGACATTGTCTTCTTTCAACATCAGAAGCTTGATGTTCATCGGAGATCTTCAAGTGTCTTGATTTTCCTCTCTATAAAGGAGTTTCCTAGCACTGAGATATGGATATAAAGGACAAGCTTCATTTGTAGGAGATTTTGTTTTTGGGTCTTTGTTTGTTTATTTCTATGCTAAGGTCTCTCTTTTGGTGCTCAGTTCTATCTTTTAAAAAATAAACATAGGTATATCTATAAGTAGTAGCTGGAATCTTAGAATTTTGCAAAATGTCATCTCAGGTGAAACCCTGTCCTAAAAAATTGAAAGGAAAGGAAAACAAAGACATAGAAACAATTAATCCAAAGGTCTAATGGTACATACACACTTGACCCTACATATCCTTGAAACCCTAAGAACTTAAAATAATTTCTGTAGAAGGTCCTAAATAGAATATGTGAGAAATATGAAGAAAAATGAAAAAAAAAACAACAACCCAACCCAAAAGTTGCATGTGTTTCTGACTAAATATAGACAATATGTAACCTCTGACATTATGGTTCTGAGTCTCTCTTTGACTCTAGAGCAAAAGGTCAAGATTTCAAAATCACCCCATAAAATAATCAACCACATAAGAGTCAAAGACAGATTTATTATTGAATGACAATAAGAAACACAAGAGGAAGTGGGAAAAGTATGATTACATTGTAGATTTTGTAACTAATGTCATAAAGTGTGCATGAAAATTTGATTGTAGAAAATAAAAATGATTTTTCCATTTTTAGCCAAGTCACAGCTAAAAAAGAAAAAGAAAAATAGTGTGGTCAGGCTCATCCCAAGGAAGGACACCTTGAGTGTACATTCCTAATGTAGTACATTCCTAATTTTTTCACAATTAATTGGTTTATCAGATAATGAGGAAGCACTACATGACTTCAGTATTACAGAATTACATGCAAAAAACTGAGAATCATGCCCTAGGCAAGTAAACTTGTGTTTCCAGAAAACACAATCCAATCCATGACAGACACCAAGTGCACATTTAATGCTTCATAATCAATATTCAGAACTGAAGTTTTAATATGTGTCCCAAAACTTACAAGCTTAATGACATTTCCAAGAATTTTAACTACCCTATACGTCAATCCTAATTTGCAATATGACAATGAAAGAAAAGTATCTCTTCCTTAGGACTTTTGAGATGAATACTCAAAAAAAAAAGCCCCAAACAAAACATTGACTTTGAGTTACAACCAACTCAGAACTAACTCATCATTTGGTTTCTGAGGTTGCAAGTTGCATGGGAACAAATTTCCTATCGTTTCCCAGCAGAACCACTGGTAGGTTTAAATCATCTGAGAGCACAATCTTTGATTTAGCAGTACAACTCGACATGGATTAGAATACCAGAGCATAAAACATCAAAAACATTTGTAACAAAATTCAGTAAACATTAATGAGAGCTAGCTATCATTTCATACTATCTATAAATATTAGTAAATATTTTAATTTAAAATATATTTCCATGTATTTAGTTTGACTTTAAAGTATTTGTTCATACTTCTTTCTTAATAGAAAAATGTTGTTGTTGATTACCTTCAAGTGGAGCATGACTTATAGAGACTCATGCACAAAAGGCCTGAAGCCACTTCTACAACTATTAACATGTATCAAACTTCACCGAGTTTTCAGGGGCATGTTATTTAGGAAGGGAATGACACTTCTCCTTCCAAACCTGTCATAGTATGTTATTGTTATAACACGACACTGAGTCACCTGAGATGTACAGCAGCTCTGAACCCTTCCCTGTCCTGAACAAGTTTCACTAATTCTGACATACCAACCACCATCATCCCAGTTAGTGTTTCAATCCGTCTCATCCGAGGTACCCCTTTCCTGCACTATCTACTCACCCTTCTGAGCATGATGTCCTTCACCAAGGACCGATCTCTCCTGGCTATATGCCCAAAGTAAATGAGATGGAGCTTCAAAATCCTAGGTTCCAAGGAGAGACTTATATTTCACCCTCTCCAAGACAGACCTATTTGTTTTCTTAGCAGCAATATTTCCATTGTCGTCTTTTAAAACAAACAACAAGATTCTCTTAAATTCTCTGAGGAATTATGAAAGTAACTATACATACTCTAAGGTATATTTGCATTTCTAGGTCAGAAAAAAAAATAAGAAGGATTTACTGCCCATACTTATTCTAACAACTTTTATCAGTCATGCATCACTTTGCCTTTGAAAGAAAAGAGTTTCTGCATTATACAAGGGTATCATATAGCACTTATATTTAACAAATTTAAATTTTAAGCATTTTTAAACAGAATCAGAATGAAATCTAATTTAACACATATCTTCTCACATTCCATTATCTATAAAAAAATTATTAAAATAAGATATAGTTTGCTTAATATTCCAGCTAATAGAAATTTCAAAAGGGTACAAAACGAAAGGGTACAGAATGTATGTTAACTCTGCTAGCCATGGAATAAGTATGGTAAAATAATACAAGTTTGATGTACATCTTTTTGTGATGAATCTTAAATTCTCCCTTATTTTATAGTTAATGAAAAGTTTTTGACAATGTTTTCTCACTACACTTCAGGTCATAAAGTGAGTATATTTGATAATGAAGTAAAAAATACATACTTATTTAGGAGAGTTTATAGTCTAGTCCATAGAGAACATTTTTTATAATTTAAACTCAATGTAGTCAATTCAAGTTAGAACTGGCATGATGTCAGTGCATAACTTGCTAAAATATAAGCTATGTATTTTTCAGTTTGTCTTATTTCCTTGTTATTTTACACATTATCAAATACATATGTTTTTCTGACCAGAAGTCATGTAGTATTTTAAAAAAACCTCAACTATAAGGAATACTGTATTGTGTCTATCTACTTACCTGTCTACGTATACATAAGTATACGTATGCATGTTGTTATTGTTGATGTTTGTGCTATTAAATCACCTGCAATCATAGCAACCCTATACACAACAGCTCAGAACCCTGCCCTATTTTGAGCCACTCTCACTGTCCCTGACACATCAAACCCCATTATCTCAGTTACTGTGTCCATCCATCTTATCAAAGTATTCCTCTCTTGCGCCTTCCCTCTACCCTTCAAAACAGGAAGTCCTTTTCCACAGTCTGGCCTCTCATGACAACATTCCCAAAGTATGTGAAATAGAGCTTCAAAATCTTTCCCTCTAAGAAGCAACTTGTTTTCACCTTCTCCAGGACAATAGTGTTTGTTCTTTTTACAGTCCATGGAATGTTCAACACTCTTTTTCAGCACCACAGCTCACATACAGTGTACATAAGATTTACATCCTTTCACCAGTCTATTCAATCACTTAGATGACAGCATCAATTTATTTGTTTATTTGACACATTTGAATATAAATAACCAAGGACCAAATGAGTAATGGAATAATATAAAAAACAAATGAAGAAAGCAAATGATCACAAGATATAGAGGAAAAAATATAAATAGATGTCAGAATAGACCTTACAACTTGTTCTAGAATACAGAGAAGATAAAAGTAAATAAATTATGAAATAATAGAACCGAACAGAAGATTCCAAAGTGTAGCTCAAGAAGACAAGAAAAAGTATTCTAGAGTTATGTTCAAAGACTTAAGTGAGCCTGATCCAAACACTGCATTATTCAATCAGATCATGTGCATATGAAAGTTAGACAATGGATTAAAAAGACTAAAGATCAAATGTAGTCTTTGAAATATGATGTATATTTGAAATATATTGAATATAACTTGGACTTCCAAAACAGTACACTAGGAAAAGTGTAGCCAGAATGGCCCACGGTAGGGAGGTGTTGAAACTTTTATTCATAGACTTTTGGATATATTATCAACAGGAGCCAATATGTGGAGAAGGATATAAATGTTGATAGAATTGAAAGTTCATCACTCACCTTTCTGTCACCATACTGTGGAAGTTTATGTGTTGTTATTATTCTGGAAGCTATGCCAGCAATGTTTTAAATACTATCAGAGTGACCTATGGTGGACAGGTTCCAGCAGAGTAGCCAAACTAAGTCAACCTAAGAAAAGGGTATAGCCATCAATGTCTAAAATAATAGGATTTGTTTAACTCCACCAGATGCTCCGCTGGAGAAGGAGGAGCAATCTCCTTCTGTGCCAGTCAGATCCGATTCTATGGCATACAACTAGTTAAATAATAATAATAATAATAATAATAATAATAATAGTATGCCCTGACGAGCTCTATAACTAATGAAAATATTGTTGGATATAAGTGGCAGAAGATTAACTTCTCAGGTTGGAAGGCATTCAAAATGCTACTGAGGAAGAGCTGCCCCCTCAAAGTAGTTTAACATAACAATACTAATGGAATACAAATTTACCCAGTTAAAGATGTTTATTGTTGTGTTGTTAAGTCAAGTAGGACTCATAGTGACATGATGAACAACGAATCTGAACCCTGTCTTATCTTGCACTACTCTCATCATCTCTGGCATTTTGAGCTCCCTTGTGGCAATCACTTTATCACTTCATCTCATTGAGGCTCTTTCTTTTGCTAATCTTCCATCTTTCCTAGCGAATTTCTTCCAAAGAGATGAAGTGCAATATGTCCAAAGTATGTGAGATGAAGCTTTGCCATCCTTGCCTCTACAAGGCACTCTGACTGCACTATTTCAAGATATATCTATTAATTCTTTTGACAGTCCATGAGGTATTAAATACTCTTCTCTAATATTACAACTCAAAGGTGTTGATTTTCCTTTTGTCATACTTACTCATTTTCCTCTCTCAAATGCAAAGCAAATGATTAAAAAAGATCATGTCTTGAATCAGGTGCACTTTAATTTTCAAACTGACATTATTGTTTCTCACTTCTTTTGAGAGGTCCCTGAGAGCAGTATTTCCCATCTCTTGATTTCTTGACTGCTGGTGTTAAGTGTGTTGATTTGTAAATTCAAGTAAGATTAAGTTTACAAAATTGTCAATTTTTCCTCCAACTATTATAAAGTTATCATTAACATTCAGGGTCACATAAGGAAAGTCTTGGTTTGTGTTTGGATTTGGTTATTGGTAATACTATCAATATTGAAAGCTATATTCTTTGATGATGTTTCATCATTTATTGATATGAGAATGAACATTCTTTAAGTGAATAATTCAGAGTTGCAAATCACTGTGCCATAGCTGTGTCAAATGCCATGATAAGCGGCATCCACTTCCTAAGCCAGATGCCTCTGGAAACTCTATAAACTCGATAAACAAAGAAATAATGTTAACCTTAGAACAGAGTTCAGGTCTATTGTTCATAGAGTCACTATGTCTTTGACTTGACAAAACTTAACCACTGCTAAGTGAGACAAATTGACAATGCAAAGGCATTTGACTGTGTGGATCATAACAAACTGTGGCTGACTCTGAGAAAGATGGGAATCCCAGAACATTTGATAGTTCTAATGTGAAACCTATACTTGGACCAGGAGGCAGTCATCAGAACAGAGAACGGGAACACTGCATGGTTTAAAATTGGGAAGGCTGTATTCCAGGGATGAGTCCTATCTCCGTAATTTTTCAACCTGTATGCAGAACAGATCATCCGGAGGCTGGGCTCTATGAGGAGAAATGTGGGGTCAGGATTGGTGGACGATCTATCAACAATCTAGGTTATGCAGATGACACAACCCTGCTTGCTGAAACTGGGGAGGATCTGAAGCACCTGCTGCAGAGGGTCAAGGACTGTAGCCTCCAATATGGATTGAGGCTAAATGTTAAGAAGACAAAGATTCTCACCACTGGACCAATTGGAAGCATCAGGATGGATGGTGAAGAGACTGAGATTGTACACAGCTTTAGTTTGCTTGGCTCCACAGTCAACACTCTTGGCACCAGTAGCAAGGAAATTAAAAGATGTACCACAATGGGAAAGTCTCCTATTAAGGACCTCTGCAAAGTACTGAAGAGCAATGGTGTCACTATGGAGACCAAGGTGCATCTGATATAGGCCATGGTCTTTGCAATCACTTGTTATGCATCAGAGATGCAATGACCAAGCTTTGAGCTGTGGTGCTGGAGAAGAGTAGAGTACCATGGACTGCTAGGAAAACAAACAGATTCATCCTGGAAGGATTAACTGGGTGGCTCTTTGGAGGCAAGGATTCTGAGGCTCCGTCTAACATACTTTAGACATGTAAGAAGAGTCTGGTCCTTAGAGAAGGACACCATGCTGGGGAGGGTGGAGGGACAGTGTAGGAGGGAAAGGCCCTCTTTGAGGTGGATTGATTTGGTGACTGGGGTTATTGGGATGGGAGTGTCAGAGACAGTGCGATTGGCACAAGACAGAGCAGAGTTTAGGGCTGTTGTATATAGGGTCGTTATGAGTGGCAAGCGACTTGACGGCGCATAACGACAACATCAACAAGTGAGACTAGTGTTGCTACATTTTGGAGGAGCATTCTTCTACGTTGTATATCTCTCCTTGTCAATTTGCTGTACTGAGGTAATCTGGGTTTGCTATGATGATTAACCTTGTATCATTGATTTTATATACCATAATAGTTTACCAATGTGGACACTGTTTGGTGGAGCTCCCAGTTGTAGGAGGGGTTTGGAAGCAGGAGTGATATCTGCTTTCTAAACCACATGCCTATGAAAACTCTATGAACTTGGAGAAATGACTATAGTTATAGAAAGGATTTTTGTTCCTAAAGTCACTATGAGTAGTGTTCATCTCAGCAAAAATCAACAACAACAACATCATAATGTTATCTTTAAGTTCAGTATTGAAGATTTTTATGTTTTTAATGTTGAAAGGCTTAAGGCCTTTTGTTCATAGGGTCACTATGAGTTGTGTTTGACTTGAAGGCAATCAATAACAACACAATGCTGAGATATAATCCATATTGGAGACTGCAGTCTTTGATCTTCTCTATAAAGTGGTTCACATCTTTCTCACTTTCAGCAAGCAAGATTGAATCATCTGCATAATGTAGGTTATTGATGAATCTTCCTCTTATCCAGATGTCATATTTTTCATTAGAGTTCAGTTTTTCAGGTGATTTGCTTAACATAGAGTTTGTATAAGTATTGCCAAAGAGAAGGTAGAAAGTGATAGTGACCAAGTCTGACTTTTGCACACTTCATAAAGGGGAGCTTTCTCCATCCATAGTATCCATTTTGTTGTTGTTATGTGTTATCAAGTTGACTCCAACCCTGTGAAACAGCTTTCAAACCTGCTTTGTCATGAGCAAATTCATCATTTCTGACACACCTGCTCTATTACCCCAGTCACTGAGTCAATCCATCTCATATAAGATCTTCCTTTCTTGCAATGTCATATCACCCAATCCTTCCAAGCATGATGTCCCTCTGCAAGACTTGTCCTTCTTTGCAACATGTGAAAAGTGTATCAGATGGAGCTTCAAAATTCTTGGTTCCTAACAGTAGCCTGGTTTCAGGATGGATTTGTTTGTTTGTTCTCTTAGCAGCCCATGGTATATTCAATATTCCTCTTCAACAGCATAACTCAAAGGCATCAACTCTTCTATAATCCTTAGTCATTGTCCAGCTCTCCAAAGCATAGCAAGTAATTTCAAAGACCATGGCCTGAATCAGGCGTACTTCAGTCTCTAGGCTAAGAGCTCTTCAACATGCTGAAGATGTCCCTGACAGCAGACTTGCCTAATGCTATTTGTCTTTTGATTTCCTGGCTGCTGGTACCAAGAGTACCAAGATTGTAGAGCCAAGCCAACTGAAGCAGTTAATGATCTCAATCTCTTCACCATCTATTATGATGCTGCCAAATAATGGCTAAACTCTATGTTATCTTGATGTGGAGCTTCAATCCATATTCAAAGCTACAGTCCTTCACCTTTTGCAGAAAAATCCTCAGGTTTTCCTCATTTTCAGCAACCAAGTTTTTGTGATCTGGCTAGAAAAGATAATTCCCAAGGGTTCTGAAACCCAAGATATGGAGACTCAAAATTATGAGAAATATAATTTAGAAACATTCATTCAGAGCTGAAAGGTATAAGGTATGAAGTATGAATTGAGAAAAATTGAATATTGGAAAATAAGAAATAGAATGCATGAACATTGACATTGTAGGCATTAGTGAGCTGAAATGAATATATATTGACCTTTGGCTTCATGCGAGCTCTGGTGGCCTAGTAGCAAGAAGCTGCCCTGTCATCCTGAAGGACCATCAATTGTTCAATAGGAGAAGGATGGTCAATCTCCTTCTATGCTATTATCTGTCTCTGAAAACCTGCTGGAGGGTCAGCTATAGATTGGTAATGACTCTACGGTAAAACAACAGCAACAACATTTAAAAATAAACAGTACTATGATCTTCTGTGTAGGCTATGGAAAATTGAAAGGGAATGGTATAAAAAAGAGCATTGCAAGATAATTCTGAAGTATGATCTGTTAATTATAAGATACTATCCATATGTATATAAGTAAGACCTATTAATACATTATGACTATTATCCTGTCACTCACAATATCTATTTCAAAATGGATCTATAAATGATATTTTTAACTATGAAAGAGCCAAAAAGGAGGAAACAGAAGATTTCTACTGATAGAAGCTGCTGGAGTAGCTGCAGAGCCACCCGGATGAACTGTACTATAAGTAGTTGGTTTGGCCAGAGACGGAGTTCCGCCACCAGACGGGCTGGGAAGAGACCCAGGAAGAGCAATAGTCAGCCATCAACCGTGGAACTCCACAGGAACGAAGACTACCCGCCACTGTGTGACCCCCTGCAGCCCGCACCTGTGTGACCCAAGACACACAGGGTGCTGCTGCAAAAACAACCAGCAGCGCCCAAGCCCCGTCCCCACCTCTTGGTGATAGTGTCCAAACCCTGCGCTCCTTACCCCCCTAGTCCCTTGCTTCCACGCACCTCAGCCCCCACCACAGCCCTGTGACCCCAGGGCACCTCCGCGGATCCAGCCATCACCTGGAGTTATCAACCGAGCTGTTGTGGAACTAACCTGGCAGAAGAAAGGCCTGTAGGAACTTATCTGTATTTACTGGGGCTGATTATCTGGGAGAGCACCTAAGGGCGTGCCCACAGTTGTGGAAATTGGCCAAGCTCTCTTGGGTTCCCACCCAAAACGAGCCAGCCAGCTGGCTTCTGTGAACTCTGCAGACCAGCC
>NW_006400132.1:926932-937156 GCF_000299155.1 Elephantulus edwardii
AACCCAAAATCTCTGTAAATCTTCATTAAAACTAATAAAATTTAATAAAAAAGAAGATTTCTACCAACTTTTGGAATAAAAAAAATCAATGAAACGTACAAAATAATTATAGGTAACTGGAATGCAAACATTGGGGAAAGAGAATAATGATCAGAAATTGGAAAACATGGACTTGGTGACAGAAATGAAACTGGAGGTAGAATGATAGAATTCTGTACCTTCAATTATATATTCATTACAAATACTTTTTTATAAGAAACATAAATATAGACTATATACGTGGATTTCACTGATGTTATGCATAGAAATCAAATCAGTTACATCTATGGAAAGAATTGCTGATGAAGCTCATTATCAGCTATGGAAACTAAGCCAGGTACTAATTGTGGAACAAAATAGCAACTAGTCCTATGCAAGTTCAAGCTGAAGCTAAAGAAAATGATCTCAAATCCACAAGAACCAAAATTTAACTTTAGTCTATCCCACTTGAATTTCAAAACAATCTCAGGAACAGGTTTGAAACACTGAATGTTAATGAGCGAAGACCAGATGAGTTGTGGGTGGATATCAAGAATATCACCCTTGAAGAGTGCAAAAGGTCATCACAAAGACAGAGGAGGAAGAAAAGATCAAGACAGGTATCAGTCTAGACTCTGAATATTGCACTAGAGCACCGAGAAGCCTCCAAAGCAAAGGGAATAAATCAATAAATTAGGAAGCTGAACAGAAAATTTTAAGGGGAAGACAAAGCAAAGTATTACAATGAAATGTGCAAAGAGCTGGAGTCAGAGAATCAAAAGAACTGATTCTCTTGGCATTTCTTAAACTTAAGGAACTGAAGAACAAATTAAAGCCAGGAGTTGCAGTACTTAAGGACACACTGGATAGATTATTAACTGAACCAGGAAACGTTAGAAGGAGTATACAGAGTCACTGTACCCAAAGAAATTGGCTAACCCAGAAGAATGTACTGAAACAATGTATGAGCAAGATCCTGTAAGCTGCTCTGAAGGAACTGGCAAAAAAACAAAGCCCCAGTAATTGATGGCATATTAATTGACATATTTCAACAGATACTGCTCTGGATGTGCTCACTAAGTTGTACCAAGAAATCTGGAGAACTATCACCTGGCCAACTAACTGGAAGAGACCCATATTTGTTCTCATTACAAAAATAGTTGACCCAACAGAGTGCAAAAAATATCAAACAGTTTCATTAATGTCATGTGCAAGCAAGATTCTGCTGAAAATTAACCAAAAAATGACTGAAACAGCACATTAACGTAGAACTGCCATATATGCAGGCTGGATCCAGAAGAGGCTGTGGTGCTAGAGATATTATAACTAATGTTAGATGTTATCTTGGCTGAAAACAGTGTACCAGAGGAATGTCTATCTGTGTTTCGTTGACTATGCGAAGGCATTTTACTGTGTAGAAAACAACTGACTGTGGCTGACTCTGAGAAGAATGGGGATCCTAGAACATTTGATTATGCTTATGATGCAAAACCTATATTTGGACCAAAAAAACACTTTGTGGTTTAAATTAGGAAATGTGTATGCCAGGGATGCATCCTATTCCCATAACTTTTCAAACTATATGCAGAACAGATCATCTCTGTCTGGAGAACAAGATGCACCTGATCCAGGCCATGGCCTTCACAATTACTTGCTATACATCAGAAATGTAGACAATGACTAGGGATTATAAAAGAAGAATTAAAGCCTTTGAGCTGAGGTGCTGGTGAAGAGTATTGAACACACCCAAGAGGAGAAATAGTTTGTTCTTGAGAGGGTAAAAGCAGGCTGCTCCTTGGAGGCAAGGGTTTTGAAACTTCATCTCACATGTTGTTGTTGTTGTTATGTGCTATTGATTCCATTGACTCATAACAACCCTATGTATCCTGTTCTAACCTGAGCCAAATTATTGTCTCTGGCACACCTATCTCCATTACCACAGTCCCTGAGTCAATTCATCTTATTTAGGATCTTATTGTCTTGCACAGTCCCTCCCAAGCATGATGTCCTTCTTCAAGAACTAGTCCCTCCTTGAAACATGCTGAATGTCAAATAGAGCTTCAGAATCCTTGTCTCCAATGTGTACCGTTGTTTCACACTCCCCAGGATGAACCTGTCTGCTCTTCTAGCAGTCCATGATATGTTCAATACTTTTCTCCATCCCCACAGTTCAAATGCATCCATTCTCCTACTATCATTCCTTGTCATTGTCAGCTTTCTGAAGCACAGGATATAACTGTAAAGGACATTGCCTGGATCAGGTACACCTTAGTCTTCAGAATGACATATTTGCTCTTCAGTACTCTGGAGTGGTCCTTGACAGTAGATTTCTCACATACTTTGGATATCTCATCAGAAGGGGTCTGTTCTTGGAGAAGAACATCACACTTATAAGAGTGGAAGAACACTGCATGAAAGGAAGATATGGAAAAGATAGATTGACACAGTAACTGGGGTAATTGAATTAAGTGTGTCAGAGACAGTAAGATTAGCTCAGGATGGAACATAGTTCAAAGATATTGTTTAAAGTCGATTCAGTGGCACAGAACAACAATATTTATATTCACCCTCTATTTAATTAAATATTTGCAATGAATGAATTATTCTTTGTACAAAATCTATCATGTTATCTATAGATTCTTCTCGGTCAACAAAGTGATAGTTCCCAATTACTTCATTGGTTTCATCTTTTGCACTTCTGTATTGATCACATGTTTAATCAATTTGAGATTGCAAAATTTGTTAGAAATTATCAATTTCTTCTTTTTTACTTTGTGGATGCTATGCATGTTGTTGTTGTTATATGCCATCGAGTCATTTGCTACTCATAGAGACCCTATATACAACAGCCCTAAACTCTGCTCTGTCCTGTGCCAATCGCACTGTTTCCAACACTCCCATTCTAATTACCCCAGTCACTGAATCAATCCACCACATAGAGGACCATCCACTCCTGCGTTGTCCCTCCACCCTCCCAAGCATGATGTCCCTCTTTAAGGACCAGTCTCTCCTTACAACATGTCCGAAGTATGTTAGATGGTGGAGCCTCAGAATCCTTGCCTCCAAGGAGCCGCCTGGTTTAACCCTTTCCAGGATGAATCTGTTTGTTTTCTTGGCAGTCCATGGTACTCTCAATACTCTTCTCCAGCACCACAGCTCAAAGGCATCAATTCTCCTTCTATCCTCCTTGTTGTTGTTTGATCTGACTCACTGTCTGCCCCTGGAGAAGTTTTGACTGCTGATAATTGAGTTTCTCTATCGATTTCTTCCACAAATCTGTTAGATTAATCACTATGTCAACACATAGTCAATCTGTTACTATGAAGCCCATCATGTGAGAGATTCATTTGTATAGTCAGCATTTGTGTCTTTTTTTTTAAAAAGGTAGTGCAATGAATAAATCATTGTATATCTAAAATTCAATCATTCTATTTCCAGCCTCATTTCTATCACCAAATGCATAGTTTCCAACTTCTTGTTTTTCCAAGTTCGTAGGGTTTCTTGAGGCAAACTATTTGAGAAGTGGATGCTACTTCTGCTTACAAGCTTGTTTTAATTGTAGCTCTACCAAACCCTGGTACCATTATCACATTTGACACATTATTGTCACACTGTTCAACATCATAGCAACCACAAGTTACCTCTGTACAGCAGATGGACAGATCTGTGTTATACCACTTAGAAGAATGTTTGACCAAAATAGATTAAAGCCAAGCCTGAGTGCCGCAGATAAAATCATCCCCCTTTGACTTGGTGGAATCACTTTCTGTCAGCTACACCAAGTGAGATTTCTCGTTGTTATTGTTGTTGTCGTTAAGTGCCGTGGAGTCATAGACAAATCATAGCTACCCTATGAATGAAAGACCTGAATGCCTGTATAACTTTAATAATTTCTGCAAGTTCATAAGTTTTCTGGAGGCAAGCTATTTCGGAAGTGGATACCACTCCTGCTCCCAAGCTTGTTTTAATAGGGGCGTTCCACCAAACACTGTCCACCGTGGGTAACCATTTTTTTTTTTTTGCATTTGACACATCAGTTTTAAAATTGAGAAGGATATGTGTCAAGGTTGCATTCTCTCTCCATACCTATTCAACCTGTATGCTGAGCAAATTATCTGAGAGGCTGGACTCTATGAAGAGGAGTGTGGCATCAAGTTTGGAGGGAGATTAATCAATAACCTGTATTATGTAAATGAAACAACCTTGCTTTCTGAAAGGGAGGAGAATTTGAAGCACTTGTACAAGATCAAGGAATGTACCTTTCAGTAGGGATTGCATTTCAATGCCAAGAAGACAAAGATTCTTACCACTGGTCAAATAGGCAATGTTAAGATGGTGAGAAAATTATTGAAACTGTAAGCAACTTCATCTTGCTTAGATTCAAAATTAACACACCTGATATCAGCAGCCAGGAAATAAGGAGATGTATTGTACTAGGAAAATCTGAAGTTAGGGACCTCTCCAAATTTTTGAGGAATAATGATATCAGTTTGAGGACTAAGGTGCATATGATTCAAACTAAAGTCTTTCTAATAACTTGCTATGCATCTGAGAGCTGGACAATGAATAAAGATGACAGAAAATGAATTGTTGCCTTTGAGCTGTGGTTTTGGAGAAGAGCACTGAAGATCCCATGTATGGTTAAGGAACAAACAGATATATTTTGAAGATGGTGCAGCCAGAATGCTTTCTGAAGGCAAAAATGATGAGGCTTCATCACACATACTTTGGGCATGCTGCTAGGAGGGGTTATTCCTTGGAATAGGACCTGATGCTGGGAAGGATGGAGGGTCAAAGGACCTTCAACCAAGTGGATTGACTTGGTAACTGTTGCAATAGGCCCTTTTGTTTCAGAAAGTGTGATGATGGCACAGGACAGAACAGAGTTCAGATCCTTTGTTCTTAGGATCACTCTAAATAGTACTCATCTCAAGAGCATCTAACAAGAACAAAACCAAGAACATATAAACCCTATGAACTCGGAGAAAGGATTAAAGCTATACAAACGTCCAGGTATTTCATTCATAGGGTCGCTATGAGTTGCCTATGACTTGATGTCACTTAACAAAAGCATAAAGAGAGATCAGTTGGCCTAGGGGACAGATAGTAATACCAAGAAAAAGGTGTGTGACTCTAATATGTGGCACTCAGGCCTGTCTTTAATTGTTTTTGGTGAAACGTTTTTCTAGGTCGTATAGCCCTGGTCTGTCCAGTTGCTGTACACAGGTAACTCGTGGTCGCTGTGAAGCTGAACACTGACTGTGACATTGATGTGTCAAATGTGATAATGGTTACCCATGGTGGACAGTGTTTAGTGGAGCGCTCTAATTAAAATAAGCTTGGAAGCAACAGTGGCATCCACTTCCAAAATATCTTGCCTCCTGACACTCTATGAACCTGGAGAAAGGATGAAAGTTATAAAAGTGTCCAGGTCTTTTGTTCATAGGGTCGCTATGAGTTGCCTATGACTCAATGGCACTTAACAACAATAACAACAACAACAACAACATATATATGTGTTATCCTTGTTGTGCATATATGGGTATCATCCCGTCACTCACAACATTGTATTTCAAGATGGATCTGTAAATGATTTAACTATGAAAGAACTATGTTCTTCAATAATAGAAACTGAATTGTGGAATGATTATTATTATTGATTTCTAGGAAAACTGTTTCCTGAAGACAAAGCTTTCCATATAATCTTTTTCTGAAAGCAGGAACCTGTGGGGCACAACTTTTGAATGACATGATAACCCAGAGGCTCAGGGTTTTTTAATATTATCTTACAAACAAAGTAGTTTCAAACTTGCTTTAACTTATAAATGACAGCAGTAATTCAATGACTTGAGAGATATAAACAAAGGGGATCAATTATAGAATATAAGTATTAGAAGTAAAAAAAAAAGTCAATTATACTCCTCCACACTGAAAAAAAAAGAAGAGAGAGAGAGAGAAAGGAGTGAGATTCAGAGAGAGAGTTAGAGATGGAGACTCAGTTACTTCACTGTCTAATCATAAGGAAAAGACATTGCTAGTTTCCATAGCAACCATATCCTGAGTATTCTTCATTCATCTCCTTTCTACCAGAATCTGCCTCATTACGGTGAAAAGAAATTCAGTGTCATATCAATGGAAACTCCAGTATTTATAGATTCAGATACATTTATCTGTCCAGTCTGACTAACTAAAGATGCTGAAATCCAGTATAAGCTTGAACAAAAAAAACTTAGTTTAAATGAGAGAAGTGAAGCTTCTTTTGAATTTTACTTATGTATGCAGCAACTATTATTTGAACATCCAAGAGAAATGTTTTTTTCATCTACTTTGACAGGCTCAGCTCTTTGGAGAGTTTATTTTATCTCCTCTAGTCAGTAGTTGATTTCAGTGGCACTTCTGGCACAAACTTAAAAGTCAAAACACAAAAGAACTATCACATTTATTCTTGTCTGGTAAAGAAAAGATTTATTCTGTGTGGTATAAAAACACTTGACAAACTGTCTGCTTGATAAAGAATTTTCAAAATAATTTCATTTTACATTTTATTAAAAGAAAAATGTTAACATGTCTGACTACCAGCTGCATACCTGTAATTATTTCATAAAATAATTAAATTTAATTTGCAGTTGTTATATATAATTTAGAAAAAAAGCTATGCGTCCAATTAATATCCTTGCAGAAATATATGATTGTATAAACACCCATTGTCTCATGAGGTTCTAAAGAGTCCAGAAATCCTGATTGGAGAGGACAGAACTGAATTCATCATACAATATAGGTGTCTTATGTCACTTGTGGAAGAAGCAATTGTACTAAAAGGCAAAGTATATACATATACATACACATATACATATACATATACATAATCTTTAGAGTTGTGATATATGTTTATGTTTCTGGTTTATGCATGTACTGTATTATATTTTATATGATATTTCAATGTGAATTTTATTATTTAGAAAGAATAATTTTATAATATAGCAGTATATGATTCAACTAATAGGTGAGAGCATTTAATTTTGTATGTCTATTGAATGTTGTAGCATTATCCCTTTCTTTAATTTTCTTTCAACCATATTGTCATGAAATACATCATTCATGACTCCCCAACATAGCAAAACCAGTATTGATTTTGATTGGTTTTGGTTTGGTTTTAGAGCAGCATCAATAAACAAAAATAAATTATCAGTTTGAAGGTGAAACAAAATATTATTAAATAATGTGAGGGTAGTTTGTGCTATTGCTATTGCTTCTAATTTAGACATATCCACTTGCTATGTATATAAAATGATGTTAACTCAATGTCTAAATTGTGTAAACTACACAGTGGATCATACACATTAAGGACTGCATTGCTATACTTCTAGTTTTGCTTGACTCATTATTAGAATTTTAAAGACAAAATTAGAAATGAAATATTCTGGGAAATAAGAACTTCCAGGTCTGCTTCTCATCTTCTAAGTCATGTATGTCAAATGTGTGGTTTTGACACATTTATTTTGACCAGTGTCTTTTATTGTGCATAGATGAATTTTTCTTCTTAACTGTTTTAACATTTAAATTCTACTATATCATATGAGGTCACTATGAATTTAAATCTACATGCAACAAAACAACATGTGCTCTGTACTTTGTAGTTACCTTGTTTACACCATTTAAACATTCTTTATTCTCAGCATTATTTCCTAGTGATTATATATAGACTCTATTATAACCTCATGTTAATTTGATAGAATCTCCAACGATGTGCTAATCTTGCATTCAGAGATTCCAAGGGTTTGGGCTTCAGTCTATCTTCGTAGAATACCTGAAGCTAATTTTCAGTGTAGTCATTTTTCTTTTGATAACTTTCCTTTGCAGTGTTAAAATACATTGTTGTTGCTGTTATGTGCCGTCGAGTCGCTGGCGACTCATAGCGACCCTATGTACAACAGCCCTAAACTCTGCTCTGTCCTGTGCCAATCGCACTGTCTCTGACACTCCCAGTCACTGAATCAATCCACCTCATAGATAGCCTTCCCCTCCTGCGCTGTCCCTCCACCCTCCCAAGCATGATGTCCTTCTCCAAGGGCCGGTCTCTCCTCATAACATGTCCAAAGTATGTTAGATTGACCTTCAGAATCCTTGCCTCCAAGGAGCCACCCGATTTAACCCTTTCCAGGATGAATCTGTTTGTTTTCCTAGCAGTCCATGGTATTCTCAATACTCTTCTCCAGCACCACAGCTCAAAGGCATCAATTCTCCTTCTATCCTCCTTGGTCATTGTCCAACTCTCTGATGCATAACAGGCGATTGTGAAGACCATGGCCTGTATCAAATGCACTTTAGTCTCCAGAGAGATACCATTGCTCTTCAGAAGTTCCTAACAGCAGACGTTCCCATGGCAATGCGCCTTTTAATTTCCTGGCTACTGGTGCCAAGAGTGTTGACTGTGGAGTCAAGCAAACTAAAGCTGTGTACAATCTCAATCTCTTCACCATCCATCCTGATGCTACCAGTTGGTCCAGCAGTGAGAATCTTTGTCTTCCTGACATTGAGCCTCAATCCATATTGGAGGCTGCAGTCCTTGACCCTCTGCAGCAGTTGCTTCAGGTCCTCTTCAGTTTCCGCAAGCAGGGTTGTGTCATCTGCATAACACAGATTGTTGATAAATCGTTCACCAATCTTGACCCCACGTTTCTCCTCATAGGGCCCAGCCTCCCGGATAACCTGTTCTGCATATAGGTTGAAAAGGTATGGCGATAGGATGCATGCCTGGCGTACACCCTTCCCAATTTTAAACCATGCAGTGTTCTCTTGCTCTGTTCTGATGACGTGCACTGAGGTCTAACAGGTGTCCACAAGCAGATATCTAAAGCAATTATTGGGCTCTCTTCACTTGTTTTTCTTTTCTTAGAGATCACTCACTTGCAAAACTTGTTAGTTTCTGAGAACTCTCCTTCATCTATTTTGTGGTGATATTTTTGTTTGTTTGCTTGTTTTTTAGTGGAGTGTGGGTAAATCTACACTGTTTTATTCCATCCACGACGATCATAAGCAAATTTTACCATCTTCCACCCACAGTGCATTTTATTATGGCCTGTGTACACTGACTTACTGACTGAAGATAGGCTTACTTCTCCTGAGAAGGTAGAGTCAGTGCAAATAGATCAGTATTTTCTGAGTGAAACTTGATGAAACTAAGTAGAACTGGTATCATTTTAAGAAGAGTTAAAAATATTTTAATGCAGAAGTGTGTACATCTAAGAAATTTAATCTCTGAGTAATGATTATTTACTTTGTGCCAAGAACACAATAAAGAGGATAGGGAAGTCATCTGTGAAATACCTTCTAATTATATATATATACTATGAGGGTTCATTTTTATATGTTAGTGAAAAATATTTCTGATATTATAAAAATTTCTGCAATCTCTCTAAATCTGAATTCATCCTGTATTTAAAAACTGTTGTTGTTGTTTTTATGTGTCGTTGAGTCGCTTGTGACTCATAATAATCCTATATACAACAGCCCTAAACTTTATTCTGTCCCGTGCCAATTGCACTCTCTCTGATACACCCATCCCAATTACCCCAGTCACTGAATCAATCCACCTTATAGAGGGCCTTCCTCTCCTGTGCTGTCCCTCTACCCAACCAAGCATGATGTCCCTCTCCAAGGAGCGGTCTTTCCTTACAACATGTCCAAAGTATGTTAGACAAAGCCTCAGAATCCTTGCCTACAAGGAGCAGCATGGTTTAACCCTCTCCAGGGTGAATCTGTTTGTTTTCCTAGCAGTCCATGGTACTCTCAATACTCTTCTCCAGCACCACAGTTCAAAGTTATCAATTCTCCTTCTATCTTCCCTAGTCATAGTCCAACTCTCTGATGCATAACAAGTGATTTCAAAGACCATGGCCTGTATCAGGTGCACCACTGCTCTTCAATACTCTGTAGCAGTCCCTAACAGCTGACTTTCCCATCACAATACATCTTTTAATTTCCAGGCTGCTGGTGCCAAGAGTGTTGACTCTGCAGCCAAGCAAACTAAAGCTATGCACAATCTCAGTCTCTTCACTATCCATCCTGATGCTGCCAATTGGTCCAGTGGTGAGAATCTTTGTCTTCCTGACATTGAGCCTCAATCCATATTGAAGGCTGCAGTCCTTGACCCTCTGTAGCAAGAGCTTCAGGTCCTCAGTTTCAGCAAGCAGGGCTGTGTCATCT
>NW_006400132.1:937751-940222 GCF_000299155.1 Elephantulus edwardii
AGCACGTCCAGGGCAGCATCTGTTAGCTGAAATATGTCAATTGGTATTTAAAAATAAGAACTGAAAATGTATGAGTGTGTGGAAAAAGAAAGAAGGAAATTGTAGACAAAAATGGCAATTCTATGAAGTCCTTTCTTTTTGATTGGGTGTGTACACAGTTCTTGATGAGATCAATTAAATGTGCCACTGTAGTAATGAGGATAGGTGTGTCAGAGATAATAAGATTGGCAATGGGTAGAGAAGGGTATAGGGCTGTTGTACATAGGGTTGCTATGAGTCGCAGGCGACTCTAACGGCACATATCAACAACAACAACAACAACAACAACAACAACACAGTTCCTGGTTGTGTCTCTATAGATGCTGCTTGCATGGGAAAAACAATTTTCATTGCCTAGTTATGTTTACCACCTAGCTGTTTCTATAAATTAGTTAATAATGCAATTATATGCATGCTGAGCTTACTCTATAAAATTGTATGCTTGAATCTTGTTTTTGAAGTATGTTCCATAAATTTTTCTTTCGAAAGACTTCAAAAGGCCAACATAAATATTAAAAATTAACTCTTAAATTCAGTTTGAAAGTGTGTAAATATTTGATGTCATTATTGGAAACCACTGTTAATAAGCTTTTTAAAAATAATAAAGTCTACACATTCATAAAATAGCTCTTGTTGCTTAGCGGTAAGGAGTTGGACTGTTGACTAAAAAGCATGCAGCTTGAATCCAGCAACAGCTCCAAGGGAGAAAAATGGAAGATTATCTGCTATGCAATCCACTGCTCACTGAAAGGTCAGATATGAGTAAGTTCCACTTCAATGCTACCTAGCAATAAATGTGTGTGTGTGTGTGTGTGTGTGTGTGTATACATATAATTTATTATTTAAATTCTAAATTATGCTGATATTCATCACCATTAAACGAGCAATTCCTATTTAGTATCCATGCTCTGTTTTGTTTGGAAAAATAAATGAGACTATTAAATAATACAAAACAAACAGATTTGTCCTGGAAAGGGTTAAACCGGTGGCTCCTTGGAGGCAAGGATTCTGAGGCTCCGTCTAACATACTTTGGACATGTTGCCAGGAGGGACGGGTCCTTAGAGAGGGACATCATGCTTGGGAGGGTGGAGGTACAGCGCAGGAGGGGAAGGCCCTCTGTGAGGTGGATTGATTCAGGGACTGGGGTAATCAGGATGGGTGTGTCAGAGACAGTGCAATTGGCACAGGACAGAGCAGAATTTAGGGCTATTGTACATAGGGTCGCTATGAGTCACAAGCGACTGGACAGCATATAACAACAACAATTAAATAATAAGGCTGCTCCTTGGAGGCAAGGATTTCGAAGCTTCATCTGACATACTTTGGATATGTTTCAAGGCGAAATCATTCTTTGGAGAGGGATGCCTTGCTTGTTAGGGTGGAAAGACAGCACAGGAGAGGAAGACCCTCGATGAGATGGATTGATTAAGTGACTGGGGTAATGGAGGTAGGTGTTTCAGAGACAGTGAGATTGGCACATGATAGAGCAGGGTTTAGAGTTGTCTCAGGCGACTGGCCAGCACTTAATAGCGACAACAACAATAACAACAAAGATATTTATTCATTTTCTTATTATGTGTTGCAAGACTATAACTTTATAGCTTTCTGTATGCTAAGATACAAATATAAACAAAAGAATAGTTCTTTTCTCAGAAAATTTTTTGTCAAATTTCAGGAAAATATAAAATACTAGGAAAATTGTGCAAATCCTGAACAAAAGCCCTCATCTTCCAAAAAAAACATTGTCATCAAGTTGACACATATTCATTTTGACCCCCAATATTTCAGAGTGGAAATATGCTCTTTAAAGTTACCATGCCTGCTGTTCCTGCTGTTTTTGTGTGTCTCCAGTGCCCTGAAACTCTTTGTGACCTTATGTAAATAAGCTTTGAATGTTTCTCTATCTCAAGCCAATTTCATTGTCTCTGACACAATTACCCCATTACCTTATCTAATCCAGGATCTTCCTTTCTTATACTATTCCTCTACCCTTCCAAGCATGATATCCTTCTCCAAAGACTGATTCCTCCTGGCTATATTCTCAAAGTATGTGAGATGAAGTCTCAAATTTCTTGCCTCCAAGGAGTAGCTTAGATACAGTAAGTAACTGTTAGTTTTCTTGGTAGTCCACAATGTATCAATACTCTTCTCCAGCACCACAAATATGTCTCCTGATTTCCTGACTGCTGGTACCAAAGGTGCTGATTGTTGATCCAAACAAGATTATCATTGACAGCTTCAATCCTTTCTCCATCTGTCACACTATTGACTATTGGCTCTTTGGTGAGAACATTTGTTTTCTTGATGTTAAGATGCAGTCTACACCAAAAGAATCAACTCAATGCTAACATACATTTCATTGTATGTGTCTGTGTATAAATTATATGATAATTAAATTAGTGATTATTACATTAATAAAATAATAATTTAT
>NW_006400132.1:940322-949287 GCF_000299155.1 Elephantulus edwardii
TTAATAGCCAAACCTATTGTCCTTGTTGTTGTTTCTGCATGCCATGAGTCAGAACTGACTCACAGCCAACCTTCCAATAGCTTTTCGGAGGCAGTGAACAGCAAGGGTCATGAGTGTCTGTCTTTCTCCAAAAACAACTGGTAGATTTGAATCAAGTTCAGAGATCCCAAATCAATGTGACCCTCTGTAAAGTTTCTGAGGCTGTAAATCTTTCTATGAAGAGAATATGCATCTTTCCACTAGAGTAACTAGAGAATTCATTAGATTAGTAGCTGCACATGCAATGCACTAGGTTATACTTGTTGTTGTTGTGTACTGTTGAGTTGGAACTGACCCATCCCTGACTCTCTGGCAGGTTTCCAGAATCACAGTGTAGTAGATTATCTATTTTTCTGTTCCAAAGTAGCTAGTGAATTAGAACCCTGTGCCTTAATGATTATAGCATAGTTTCCTACTACTAGGATACCAGAGCTATCTACTAGATCACTAGAACTCCTTAATAAAATAAATGTTGTTGTTCTTCTTTGGTGCCTTTGAGTCGCAGATGACTCATAGCGACCCTCTGAATGAAAGACCTGAAAATTGCTCATTGAGTTTTCGGAGGCAAGCCATTGCATAGCATAAAAGCAATATGCCAAATTTCAAGTTTGTGCCTAAGCTCATGTGCAAAGTGAAAATTTCCATTTCCTGAAATATATTCCCTACTTCTCCATCTAGCTCACCCCACCTTAGGAATTAGATTTTAGGTAAAATATTATAATAAAAGTATTGAAACCTGGGCTATGCAGATGACACAACCCTGCTTGCTGAAACTGAGGAGGACCTTAAGCACTTGCTGCAGAGGGTCAAGGACTGCAGTCTTCAATACAGATTGAAACTCAATATCAAGAAAACAAAGATCCTCACCACTGAATCAATTGTCAGCATGAGTGTGGATGGTGAAGAGATTGAGAGAGTTAACAATTTTAGTTTACTTGGCTCCACAGTCAACACTCTTGCTACCAGCAGTCAGGAAACCAAGAGACTAATTGCTTTGGGAAAGTCAGTTGTCAGGGACTTCTCCAGGTTGCTGAAGAGCAACAACACCAGGTTGGAGACTATGGTGCACCTGATCTGGTCTATAGTCTTCACAATTCTGTGCTATGCATCGGAAAGTTGGACAGTGACTAGGGTTGATAGAAAGAGAACTGATACCTTTGAGCTGTAGTGCTGGAGAGAAGCGTTGAATATACCATTCACTGCTAGGAGAACAAACAGGTTTGTCCTGGAGAGGGTAAAGCCAGACTGCTCCTTGGAGGCAAGGATTCTGAAGCTTCATCTGACATACTTTAGGCATGTTGCAAGGAGGGACCCATCCTTGGAGAGGGACATCACTTTGGGAGAGTGAAGGGACTGCACCAGAGAGGAAGAACTCTTGATGAGATGGATCAGTTCTGTGATTGGGGTGGTAGGAGTAAGTGTGTTAGAGATGGTGAGATTGGCAGAGCACAGAGCAGGGTTTAGGGCTCTTGTACATAGGGTCACTATGAATCGCAAGTGACTCGACGGCACATAACAACAAAAACAACAACTACATCTTTTACTGAACAGTTGTTGTTAAGTACCATTGAGTTGGAATGTAAACATAGCTGACCTTCCAGTGGATTTTCAGAGGCAATAAATCTACAGCAAGGAGATTGTCCATAAGCCATTAGAGCTACTAACCCTAAATTAGTTATCCATTTATCTCTTTCCATATTCACTTTAAGCAGTATGCATCATAGTAATTAAAATTCTTTTTATATTGTTTTTCTTTCTCATTGGAATATAATCTCCAAAGCTGATGAATCCTCATGTATATACCATCTTCACTTGAGTCCTAAAATTGAGGCATGAGTAGTAGTGCAGAGATGAATATTTGTGAATTAACTAGTAATAAATTACATTTAAAAATAAACAGACTTTAAAATTATAAATATACCAATAATTATGAATCATGCTTTTGAAATCTGAAAAGAAAGAAATCTACATTTTATTTCTTTCCTCTATTTCTCAAAAATAAACTCATACTATAATATTACAATACACACTTCAGAATTCATCTTAAAAGGACATTTTGTTCTGCTGTGTCCATGATATATGTTATTTCTTTAATCATATATCCCCTGTGAGTTATATTACTTGCTCTTTGGAGTGTGTGGGCAGCCATTCTACCTCTCAGTGCAGAGCAAGTGTTAGTTTTGATATGTGGCTTAGTCCTTAGCTATCTTTAAGACCATTTTTCTTCTCAGATGCAGCTATAACCTTTTAGAATTTCAAAAGTGTTTCTAGTCTAATGTTCCCTGAATTAGAGTGTTGAGATGTGAATGAGAAGTATTCAAGGAGAAAGATGCTTACCATAATATAATTCTTAGCTCCAAAATGCTCTCATCCATAGCTTTAAAAAGACCCAAGACAACTGACCTTCAGGTCAGGAGAGCATGTCACATATTATAGCGAAGGACTATCTGAGCCAATAAATAATTTTCAGTGGTTTATCATTTCTCTTTAAAGAAATAATAGCTTTAAAACGTAGTTACTGTGGACCCAAAGGGAACATTTTTTGGATCGTTATGCTATAACATTTTTTAAAAGGCCCAGAGAGTAATGGAAAGTTGATCATTTCTCCCTCCTGGCACATCTGTCTATTGAACATACAGTTAGGCAAACAGCGTAGTCCTTTGTTTTGCAAATGAGTAGAAATCTGAGAAGCTGTCTTTGGTATAATTGCTAAAAAATGTGGCATATTTCTTTCTCTATAGTTTTAACACTAGACAAATTTATTTCTTACTCAATTTAACCTATACTAAGCAATGTCATATGGCCATTATACTTCTTTCTTTGAGGTGTTAAATATTTTGTTTTTAAGTATTTAAAATATTTCTATTAAATACATATATACATATATACAATTGTATAAAATATAGAAATATATTTTATATATCATTTTTGGTTATATATAGTGGTTTTAATGAAATATTTAGGATTTGACCTTGAAAGATAGGCAACATAGTTTACTTTTCTCCCTTTAAGACTGCAAAACTTAGAAAATAAAATCAGTATTAGAATATACATGTTTTGTGTGTGTGTAAAATCAGAAGACAGTTGTTAGAAGACCTCAACTATGTTTTTTCTATCAAGAAAGACATGTTTTAGTTTTATTAAATACCCCCCCCCCGCCTTAAACTCATTGCCATGGAATCAAAACTATAGGTGATATGTGAGTTTCTAAGACTAAATTGCCTGGGATGGAGACTGTTCATCTTTCCCAACTGAAACAGCTAAAGAGTGTGCAGCAGAAGTTCTTATTGCCTAGAAGTTCTGATGGCCTAGGGGTTAAGAAGCTGTACAGCAATCCCAAAGGCAACCTGATTCAAATTCCCCAGCTGCTCCATAGGAGAAAGATGGGCAATGCCCTCTTATGCTATTTACTGCCCTGAAAGCACTCTGGAGGGTCAGCTATGAGTCAGTTCCAGCAAGTAACAGCAACCTATATCTCCAAGCACCCCAAATGAATTTAACACTGCTGAAGTGAGATGGTAACTCTTCTATGGCCTGAGGTGAAAACTTAATTGTGAATCAAAAGTAACCTGTACACAAAGAAAGATGTAAATCCCAAAGTCCTCTGAGAAAATTCATTAGTAAATAATTTCAGGGAACAATTATCAGTTGCTTGAAACTTTTTGTTTGTTGCTTAGGAAACAGGATGCAAGCGACTCGAGGGCACATAACAACAATAGTCTCATACCTAGGGAGCTCTGGGGGCCTAGAGTAAGAAGCTGGACTGTAATCCTGAAGGGAGGAGGTTTGAATTTACAAATTGTTACTTGGGAGAAGGATGGACAGTCTCCTCCACGTTGACCATCTGTTTCTAAAAACACATCGGGGAGTCATTTATTTGTCGGTTCCAATCCAACAGCATTCAACAACAGTCTTTCATTTTGTCCTTTTATGACTGACTTATATAACTCAGCGTAATTAGTTCTATTTTCATTCATTTTGTTCAGTGTTTCACAAATTCCTAATCTTTTTTTTTTTTTAGTGACGCATAGTAATTCATATTTTAAATATACCATAGTTTCTTTAATCATTCATCCACTGAGGGACACTGGGATTATTTCAAGCTTTACCAGTAGTAAACTGTAGATATTGAGTATATTTCACAGGCAAAACCTTTATTTAGCAATACAAAGTACAAAGGGTTTTCTATGTTTTTCAATACACTTTCTAACTCAGTTCTTCACAATAGCCCAATTAGTTGGGAAAACTAAAACAATCCAATGAATCATATGTTCATCATGTGATTCACCTGATTTTTTTTTAAAATACAGTGTTAGGGAAATACAGTTAAAAACCAAATCTAACCCCAAACTAGAAAAATATTTCCAAAATATAGGAGAGGAAAAAAGGTTTGATTATTGAATAAGGACTGAACCACAAGATGATGCATCACAGGAAATTCACTACAAGGACTCCAAAGTTGGACAATGAGTAAGGAGGACAGAAGGAGAATTGATGTCTTTGAGGTTTGGTGTTGGAGATGAATTTTGAGGGTACTATGGACTGCTAAGAAAACAAAGATTCATCCTGGAGAGGGTTAAAACAGGCTGCTCCTTGGAGGCAAGGATTCTGAGGCTTCATGTGACATACTTCGGTCATGTTATAAGGAGAGACCGGTCCTCGGAGAAGGACATCATGCTGGGGAGGGTGGAGGACCAGCGCAGGAGGGGAAGGCCCTCTAGAAGATGGATTGATTCGGTGACTGGGGTTGGGATGAGTGTGTCGGAGACAATGAGATTGGCACAGGACAGAACAGAGTTTAGGGCTGTTGTACATAGGGTCGCTCTAAGTCGCAAGTGACTCGACAGCACTTAACAACAACAACAACAACATCTGTAACATATTTAGGCCTTAAACACTAATGAACAAAGACCAGATGAACTGTGGGAGGCTATCAAGAATATCTTCTATCATGAACGCTAAAGGTCATTAGAAAGACAGAAGAGGAAGAAAAGACTGAGATAGATGTCAGAAGAGACTCTAAATATTACATTAGAAAGCACTGAGAAGCCAAAGCAAAGGGAAGAAACTAGGAAGTTAAAGAACTTAACAGAAAATTTCAAAGGGCAGCTCAGGAAGACATAGAAAAACACTATAATGAAATATACAAAGAGCTAGAGTCAGAAACTCAAAAGGGCAAAACTTGCTCGACATTTCTTTAGCCAAAGGAACTAAAGAACAAATTTAAGTCATTAAGGATGCCTTGGCAAAATATTAAATGATACAGGAAGTATTATTGTTGTTGTTGTTGCTATGTGTAGTTGAATCACCTGTGCTCATAGTGACCCTATCTATGTACAAGGGCCCTAAATCCAGCTATATCTCTTGCCAATTTTATTTTCTCTGACACAGATATCCCCATTACCCCATCACTGAACCAATTCCCTTAATTGAGGGTCTTCCTCTCTTACGCTGTCCCTCCACTGTCCCAAGCATGAAAGCCCTCTCCAAGGAGTGATCCTGCATTCAATGCATCCAAAGTATATCAGATGAAGCTTCAGAATCCTTGCCTCCAAGGAGCAGCCTGGCTTCACTATCTCCAGGATGAACTTGTTTGTTCTCCTAGCATTCTGTGGCATATTCAATACTCTTTTCCAGCACCACAGCTCAAAGGCATCAATTCTCCTTCTATTATCCCTAGTCATTTGTCCACCTTTCTGATGCATAGCAAGTAATTACAAAGTCCATGGTCTGTATCAGGCGCACCTCAGTCTCCAGATTGACATCATTGTTCTTCAGTACTTTGGAGAGGCCTCTGACGGCTGATTTTCCCCAATCAATTAATCTTTTAATTTCCTGGCTGCTGATACTAAGAGTTTTGATTGTGGAGCCAAGAAACTTTAGATGTTAACAATCCCGACCTCTTCGCCAACTATCATGATGCTGCTAATTGGTCTGGTGGTGAGAATATTTGTTTTCATGATGTTGAGTTTCAATCCATATTGAAGGCTGCTGTCCTTGACTTTCTGCAGCAAAGTCTTCAGGTCCTCCTCAGTTTCAGCAAGCAGTGTTGTGTCATCTGCATAACACAGATTGTTGAGTAGTTGACCTCCAATCCTGATGTCACATTTCTCCTCAAAAAGTCCAGCCTCTTAGATAATCTGTTCTGCATATACATTGAAAAGATATGGACCTAGGACATATCCTTAGTGCACACTTTTCCCAATTGTGAACTCAGTGTTTCCTTGCTCTATTCTGACAACTGCCTCCTAGTTCAAGTAAAGGTTTCACATAAGCACAATGAAGTGTTCTGGGATTTCCATTCTTCTCAGAGTCAGTCACAGTTTGCTGTGATCTATACCATCAAATACCTTTGCATAGTCAATGTAACACAGATAGATATTCCTATGGTACTCTCTGCTTTTAGCAAAGATACATCTAGTAGCTATAATATCCCTAATACCATGGCCTCCTCTAAACCTGGCCTGTGCTTTTCTAGTAGTTTTTGGATAATTCTCAGCCTAATCTTGCTTGTATGTGATATCAGTGATACAGTTTGATAATTTTCGCACTCTGTAGGATCGCCTTTCTTTGGAATGGGAACACATATAGATCTCTTCCAGTCAGTAGGCCAGTTGGTTGCCCTCCAGGTTTCTTGGCACAACATGGTGAGCACATCCAGGGCATCATCTGTTTGTTGAAATACATCAATTCGAATGCCATCAATTCCTGGGGACTTGTTTTTTTGCCAATTCTTTCAGAGAAGTTTGAACTTCTTCCCTCAACATGGCTACATTACTTTATGAAATTCTTCTGTGTCCACCAATTCCTTTTGGTACGATGACTCTGTAAAAGGAGTACACTGGAGATGGGGTAAGTGTATTCTAATAAGTAAGACTGGCTCAGGAAGAGGGCAAGGTTCAGAGCTAGTATATCTACAGGTCACTCTGCGTGCCAGACAACTTGATGGCACATAGACACACACATTTGTATATGTGGAGCTCTGGGGGCACAATCTGTCAGATGTTGTCCTACTAAACCAAAGGTGCACCTCTCTTTTAGCTCCCATTCACCACAGCTATTCGAGAGTAAGATGGGAAATTTAAAACTTCCAAAAGCCTGCTGAGTGTCAGCTAAGAGTAGTTTCCAACTTGAAAACAATGAGTTTTGAGAGTGTGTGTATATATGCAACGTTGTTGTTGTTGTTGTTAAGTCCTGTCGAGTCGCAGGTGACTCATAGTGACCCTATGAAGGAGCGTCCTTGACGCTTGGGTGCCTTTCATCCTCTCTCCATGTTCATAGGGTTTCCGGAGGCAAGCTATTATGGAAGTGGACGCCACTCCTCCTTCCAATAGCTTTTTAAAAAAAAATTCTGTAGTAGGAATGAAGTTCATATTAGGATACCTAATGAAATATTTCTCTTTGTTATCGTACATTTGAGCTGGTAATGGTGTTTAATTTGTTCTTTAGTGGATTTTCAGTGGTAGTAAATAGCCTGAGAAAAGAATGTCCTTCTTTACCAGACTTAATAGCTAGTCAATTTGAATCACATCCATTTTGGATGTGAGAGCAACTCTTTACTACTAAACAAATAGTGCTCCCTATGTATTAACATTTTTAAATAATTTTGTGCTTTATTGAATATGCAAAGACATTTGACTGTTTGGATCATAAAGATATGAAGAATATAAAGAATAGCAGGAACCCCAGAGAACTTGATATTTTTTAAATAAAATTTTTAATATTACGTGAAATTAGGATCAGTTTTCAAAATATGCTTTAAATTGAAAAAAATGAAGCCATTTTATTAATGGTCATATTAATGTTTTGTTTTTGTTGTTGTTATTGTTAGGTACCGTCTAGTTGATTACAATTCCTAGAGACCTATGAACAATATATGTGAATCCTGTACTATTTGTGCCATTCTCATTATCTCTAAGTTATCTGAGCTGCTACTGTCACTATGTAAATCCATTTCTTAAGGGTATTCCTCTCTTTCACTTACCTTCCTCCTTTCCAAGCATAATTGTTGTTCTCCAAAGAATAAAATTGAATAATATAGCTTTTGTGGTTTTTTTTTGTCTTTTGGATTTTTTTTTAATTATTTTGCGTGTGTCTACCATCAAATCTGATCTGACTGGTACAGAGGAAATTCTGCCTCCTTCTCCAGCAGAGCATCTGGTGGGTTCGAATCGCTCACCTCTGGGATTACAATGCAGCTTCTTGCCACTAGGCCACCAGAGCTCACTGAATAATTTAGCTATAAATCAATAACTTTCTTGAGTTCAATTGTTATAAGAGATGCATACCAGCTTTTAAATAGGAAAGTCTCAAACAGATAGCCAGTAACTAACATCTTTAAGTATTTTCAAATTTTTACATACTAATGACTTTCTTACATTTCTTTCTTAACAATGTCTAATTTTCCTACATTCATGCTTCTCACAATCCACGTTCCAATTACCAGTGTCTGCTTACAGTTTTTCCTCCTTTTCTGTGTTTCTATTTCTAAGATAGTCTAAAATGCCATGTCTGTTAGTCCAAGAAATAGTCTAAGTGTGCTCTATTGTACATAGGGTTTTCAAAGGCCTATCATTTTAGAAGTGGATGGCCAATCCTTCTTCCTAGTCTGTCTCAATTTTTAAAATATATATAATGGTATCTGGCAGACAAGCATTCTACAGAAAAGAGCAGATGAAAGACATTTACCCAGTTAGAAAAATGACCAATAGATTCAATGTTGCTTGCCCACCTCCTAGGTATTGGTGAAATGAGTTGGCTTGGCATAGGATATTTAGAATTGGCTGCTCACATTATTTACTATGCCAGGGATGAAAAGGTGAGGAACAAAGGGGTTGACTTAATAATTTAAAAAGTCATTTCTAGATCCATCCTGAAATACAATGTGGTGAGCTACAAGATAATATCCACATGAATACAAGAGATT
>NW_006400132.1:950155-951137 GCF_000299155.1 Elephantulus edwardii
AGAGAATAACCCTTTTTTTTTGTAGATATGTTGTTGTTGTTGTTGTTAAGTGCTGTCTTGGCTGTTGCTGCTTGAATGAGATGGTACCTTCTTCTTTTAATTTGCATCTCACTGATTTTTAGAGATTTTGATAATTTCTTCAAGTGTTTCTTAGCCATCTTATTACCCTCCTTGGAAAAGATTTTCATATCTTCTGCCCATTTTGTAATTGGGTTATCAGTGTTTTTCTTTTGGAGGCACAACTATATTCTATAAATATTAATTATGAGTCTCAAAATTATAATTGGGAAATATTTTCTCCCGGCAGCAGGCTTTGTTTTCATGCTATTTGAAAAATTTTCTGATATACACAAATTTTTTATTTTATGAGATCTCATTTGTCCATTTTTTCCTGTCTTGATAATGTATTTTTGTCAATGTTTAGTAATCTATTATGCTGTAGATTCATCTAAATTTGTTTCCAATTCTTCGCTAATGATTTTTATTTTTTTGGTTTTATCCCTAGGTCTTCGATCCATGTTGAATTGTTTTTTGTGTATGCTGCAAGACTTTGATCTTGTAGTGTTTTGCACATAGATGTTCGATTTTTATTAATACAATTTGTTGTAGAGGTTATTGTCACCCCATTTAACAGGCTTCATTTCATTGTTGAAAGTCTGTCGATCAGAGGTAGAGTTGATTTCTACATTCTTGATTTTATTCCATTGCTCTATATTCACATTATTGTTCCAATGTTATGCTTTTTTGATTACCAAGCTTTGTGCTTGGTTTTGAGATCAAAGATCTCATAAAGAATTCCTTTTATGTTGTTTTTATTTTTCATAAAATCTTTGATTATTTGGCAACTCTTTCCTTACCAAATAAAATAGAAAACTACCTTTTCTATACTTCCTTGAAGAACAACACTGTTGTTGTTGTTGTTATGTGCCATCGAGTCGTCTGTGATTCATAGCCACGCTATATATAATAGCTCTGAAGCCTG
>NW_006400132.1:951237-958860 GCF_000299155.1 Elephantulus edwardii
CCCAGTCGAATTTCAAAACCATTTCAGGAACAGGTTTAAGGCCTTGAGCACCAATGAGCGTAGACCAAACAAGCTCTGGGAGGATATCAAGAAAATCATCCATGAAGAATGCAAAAGATCATTACAAAGGCTGAAGAAGAAGAAAAGACCAAGATGGATGTCAGATGAGACTCTGAGTATTGTATTAGAGCACCGAGAAGCCAAATCTAAAGGAAGAAACCAAGAAATCACAGAGCTGAATAGAAAATTTCAAAAGGCGGTTCGGGGCAACAAATCAAGATACTGTAATGAAATATACAGAGAGTTGGCGTCAGAAAAACAAAAGGGCCGGACTTGCTCAGCATTTCTTAAGCTGAAGGAGTTGAACCACAAATTCAAGTCACAGGTGGCAATACTTAAGGATTCTTTGGGTAGAACGTTAAATGATCCAGGAAGTATCAAAAGAAGATGGAAGGAGTATCAGAAAAAATTGGCTGACACAGAAGAATTTCATGTAATAACATATGAACAAGATCCTATGGTGATGAAGGAGGAAGTTCAAGTTGCTCTGAAGGAATTGGCAAAAACCAAGGCCCAGGAGTTGACAGTATATCAGTTGATTTTTTTTCAACAGATGCTACCCTGAATGTGCTCACTAAGTTGTGCCAAGAAATCTGGAGGACAGCCACCTGGCTAACTGAATGGAAAAGGATGATATTTGTTCCCATTCCAAAGAAAGGTGACCCAAAAGAGTGCGGAAATTACCGAACAATATCATTAATATCACATGCAAGCAACTTTACAGAAGGACAGGGTTGTCAGTTTATAGGCTAACTATAGATTAACATGAGACTCAATGAAGCCATAATTTACAATTATTTTATATTCATTTAAAAGTTGAACAATGAATAAGGCAGACTGAAGAACTCTTGTCTTTGAATTCTGTTATTTGAGAACAGTATTTATAGCATGTTGTTATTGTTATTGATTGCCTTCAAGGAGAGCACGACTCTTAGTGACCCTATGAAGAAAAGGCCTGAAGCCTTTCTGTAACTATTGACATTCATCAAAGTTCATGGAGTTTCCATAGGCATTCTGTTTAGGATGTGGATGTCACTACTGTTTCCAAGCCTATGGAGCTCCACCAAACACTGTCCTCCATGGGTAACTGTTACGGCACTTGACACCTCAATGGCACAAGGTTCATTTATAGCATAGGCTGCCAAAAGAACAAGCAAATCTGTCTTAGAAGAATTGCAAGTGGAGTACTCCTTAGAGGCTAGGATGTTGGAACTTCATGTCATACACTTTGGCCTTATTTTAATAAGATGGACAGCCTTTGGGAAAATACCTCATTCTTTGAAAAATAAAGTCCGAAAAGGGGGAAAGGCCTCAGTGAAATGAATCAATCAACTAATGGCAAAAATGAGTTTGAGCAAGGTAGAGATTGACTACAAGATGCAGATATGGCCAGGTTTTAGGTCATAGTGGACTCACAAGACTTAACAACAATGTAATTAGGCCTTCTTTTTTTTTAATAATTAGGCCTTCTTAACACATGTTGCTAATTTAAGAGAAAAGATTATAAATTAACTTACAATCATATGTAAAATTCTAGGGAGAAAACTTAATTGAAATTTATCTAACTATAAAGATACTTCTCAAGAGGTGATAAATCCTATGATCCTAGAAACAAACCTGCCCACAGATGTGGAATTTGTCTATCCTTAAAGAGATTGCATGTAAAGTGATTAAAATAAAGACTAAGTCCCTTTTATTTTTTTTCAGAAGAGGTTTTTAAAAATCTTTATAATCAGAGATTTCCTTTTCTTCTTACGAATAGATATTTTTCCAACTGACTTTTATTATATCATTACAGGAGTAAAAACTAAGACAAAAGTAATCAATATGTTTATTGTAAAATAAATAATATTTAATCAGTTTCTGATCCAGAACATGTTGTACGTGGATGCATATTGAAAATAAATGTAAAAATGCCCAATATTCAAAACCAAATATATGGGGGAAATGTGTCTAAAATGCTTACTAAATTTTAAACTTTAACTTTAGAACAATGTCTACCAATACAGTTAATGTAAGAAAAGTAAAAACAATGGAATATACACACACACACACACACACACACATACATATATATATGCATGATATATATGTATATATGTATGTATACTGATATATATATATATATTTATCAGTAAACATTTTGGTGTGGCACAAATAGTTTTCATAGCTACTAAGCCAAGATTGGTGATTCAAGATCACCTGTAAATATGCCAAAAGAAAATATTTGGAAACTTGCTTTTTTAAAAAATTTGCAACTAAGTAAACAAGAGGGCAAAGTTCTATTCTGCACCCAAAGACCATCAGAACTGACTGGAAAATGAGAATAAACAACTACATAAAGTGGTGGTGAAGATAGAGAAAGCATATTGTAATAGAAAATGAAAATGTATGTTTTTAGTGTTCACTCAAAAAACCCACTGCCGACAAGACACTTCATCGAGTTTTTGAGGCGATAAATTACAATGGTAGGAGACTACTCATCATTCTTCTAATGTTGGATTCAAATTGGTTAGCATGATCAGAACTAATGGTTTCAAAATTGATGTTTTGCACCATCGACTCAGACCCAACTCATAGCTGAGCCTCCGGTGCACTTTGAGAGGCAGTTAATTGCACAGGAGTAGATTGCTCATCCTCCTGAGGAGCAGCTGGTGGATTTGAACTACAGGCCTTTCGGATTACAGTGCAGCTTCTTGCCACTAGACCATCAGAGAGAAGAGGACCTTAAACACTGATCTACTAGTGAAACCTTTTTAAAGGGCAACATGTCAAAATTACATCTATCCAGAGAAATAAAATATGAAATATACAGCTATTCTGTCACTATATTGATTCCCTCCAGTTTTGATATCTCTTATATAATACTCACATGAAATTAGTCTTCTACAAGACATATCTGTTTGTTTTTTTGGGGGGGAAATTGAGCATTTTTCTCCAATACCACAATGCAAGTACATCAATTTTTCACCTGGCATCTTTATTTATGGTCCAGTTCTCAGTAATTGGAAAGACTATGACTTGAATAAGGTGCACCTCAGTTTTTAAACTAACATTGATGTTCTTCACAATTTGAAAGGTCCCTGACTTTCCCAAGGCTGCATTTCTCCTGATCTCCTGAATGTTTGTACCAAGGTTAGTGATTGTGAATCAGGCAAGATTAAATCATTGGTAATGTCAAACGCTTCTCCAACTATTATATTGTTTCCTCTTATTCTAGTGGTGAGGATTATTGTTTCCTTGATATTGGAATGTAATGTGTATTGAAGGATGCAATTCTTGATATTCTACATATTATACAGAAAACACCTCAGGTCCTCCACACTTTCAGGGAAAAAAGACTGTTTCATCTGCATAAAAGAGGTTGTTAATGAGTCTTCCTCCAATCCTGATGTCACAGTTCCCCCCCCCTATAATCCAGCTTCCTGAATGATTTCCTCAGTATTACACAGATTGAATAGCTATGGAGGAAGGATACAAATCTAACACACATCTTTTCCTACTTTAAATCATGCATTGAATTCCTTGCTCTATTCAGATGATTTATTAATCTTTGTATACATTTTATATAATCATAAGTATTATGAAATTCCCTTTTCTCTCAATGTTAGTAATAGTTTGTAATGTACACAAAGTAATGCCTTTTCATAGTCAATACAACACAAAAAGACATCCTTCTTGTATTCTTTGCTTTTTTCAACATCCATCTGATATCAGCAATGATGTTCCTGGTGCCACAGCATCTTCTAAGTCCAACCAGAACTTTCAGCAGTTCTCTCTCAAAGTACTGCTTTAACCATTTTTGGATAATCTTCACCAATATTTTCCTTTAATATAATACCAATTAGATTGTTCACTAATTTCCACATTCAACTGATTCACCTTTTATGGTAGTAGGAAAAAATATGAATATCTTCCAGTCAGTTGAGCAGGTAGCTATCTTCCAAATTTCCTGATACAGACTGGTGAGCATGTTAAGGCTGCATCTGTTAGTCAGTCAGTGTCGATTAGTACTCTATTGATCCTGGGGACTTAGTGTTTGTCAGTGGTTTCAGCGCAGCTTGAACTACTTCACTCATTACCATTAGTTCTTTGTCATATGCTACTTCCTGAAATATTTTCAGTGTTAATTCTTTGTTGTACAATGACACTATATATTCCCTCCATTTTTTTTCAATACTTCCTAGCTCATTCAAGATTTTTCCATGTTGTTATTGTTAGGTACTGTCAAGTTTTGTATGTTTCATAGAGACCCAATGAATAACCAACCTGAATCTTGCCCTATCCTGTGCCATCCTCATTATCTCTTACACACTGGATCCTATTATGGCAGTCATTGTGGCAATCAGTCTTCTCTGGAGTCTTCCTCTCCTTTTTTTGCCTTCCATCTTTCCAAGAAAGGTGTGCCTTCATGTCCAAAGCAAGAAAGATGAAGCTTTGCCATCTTTACCCCCAAGGAACACTCTGGCTATACTTTTTTTCAAATATATACCTAATTTTTACATCAAGTCTCCTAATATTGCAACTCAAGGATTGGATTTGTTTTTTAAGTCTTCAATTTGGCAATGCTCATAAAAGTCTTCCTTTTCTATTCTCCCACACCAGCTCTTTGCAAATTCCATTACAATATTTTGCTTTATCTTCTTGAACTTCCCTTTTAATTACAAAAACATATAGTCAGGCTTTTTGTTTTAAATTAAATGTGTTTTGTTACATACTTCAAGTCAGAACTGATTCATAGCTGATGCTCCAGCGGCTTTTCGGAGGCAATAAATAGCACAAGAGAATGCACATCTTTCTTTTGTGGAGCATCTGGTGGTTTCGAATCATGTGCCTTAGGGTTGACAGCACAGCTCTTTATCACTAGCCCACCATATGGAATATTTTCTTTTGTAACTTCTTACCACTCAATCTAATATAATGTTATTTTACTTCTTTGATTTGTTTATTTGTTTAAATAAGGAGATACTCTCAAGAGTTTACATTTTTTAATATATTTTATCTTTGGTAAAGATTAGATGAAAGAAAAATGAACAGAACTCAGAACATCTAAAATAAGACCACACATTGGGAACAAAAAGAAATAAAACTGAACAAGTGAAGATGAACTATGTTAGTGAATACCACTTTCATTAGTATGGAAAATTTAAAATATAAATGGTTTGGGCTATGTATGTAGATAAATATCTGAATCACTGGAATTTTTTGTTTCTAACTCAACAGCTGCTCTGCAGGGGAAATATAATGCCACATTTCTAACAAATTTTGAAGCCTTGGAAACCCAAATTTGTCCTTACAAAGTTTCCATGAGTGGGAATTAAACTAAAGGACAAAGAGTTTGGTTTTGGGTCTTTCAATTTGTTGTATTTTATTAAACTTTTAAATTTGCAATATTGTGTGTAGCTAGATTCATTTATAGTTGTAAGAAATATTTTTTTGGCTTTCTATCGCCATTGTTATAAACAAATCAACAACTGGATGACAAGGAATATACTTTGGGAGCTTTTTGGAGAGGTTAGGGTTAAGGAGTGTAGCAGTCTAAATTCAGGGTAATAAGCCTAAGAATAACTTCTTTCAGTATTAGCTCTGGGTAAAGAGGATAAGCAAGAAAAAAGGATGATCTCAATGAGAAAGATTCACATAGTGGCTGCAATAATGAGCTCAGACAAAGCAACTTTGTGAAAATGCTGCAATACTAAGTAATATTTCATCCTGTCGCAGGAGCCAATTGCTTCGAGCCAGAACTTACTCAACTACTTTAACAACTGATATATAATTTAGACATTTTTGTAATTTTTTTCCATTTACTTCACTTTTGGATCTCATAGTGGATTGCTAGACAAACCCACTTGTAAACATATATGATTTAAATGAAAACCAGAGGTGTGAAGTTAAATGAAAAACCTTCAAAACTAGAAGAATACATTATATGTTTACTATACTCATTGCCATTATGCCAGAATAGACACATATCTGACCTTCTAGCAGATTTTTAATTTTCTTCTTATTATTAGTTTTAATGAAAATTTACAGAGTTTTTGCATTTCCATTAATTAGTTGTTGCACTTTTTTCCCTGCCTACCCCTCCCTTCCAGTTACTTCTTCTCTTTGAAAAGTAAAAGACAAATTCTTTCATTGTTATACAATCTCTCCCCCCAAGTTCACGCCACTAACCAGCCTTTTTAAAAAATTGTTATTATTATTGTTATTAATTTCAATGAACATCTACAGAGATTTTGGAATTCCATTCATTCACTGTTGCACTTTTCTCCCCACCAACTCACCCCCACCACCCCCGCTCCTCTCCTTGAAAAGCAAAAGAAAAACTCCTTCATTGGTACACAATCCTCCCCCCTCACCTCCTCACTCCCACCCCAAGTATACTCCACTCTGCAACCCTCATTCTGGACTCCTATGATAATCATAATGCCCTAAAATATATTAATTTTAAACTATTCTCTCCCTCATCGGCTTCAGTGCAGTAAACATTGTTTATCCAGTTTTTCTCAGTCTTACCCTGACCCCAATGTCAGCCTCATTCTACAACAGTGGCACCATAAATATTTGTCCCTTTGTGTCTGAGATATTTCACTCAGCATAATGTCCTCCAGAGTCAAGGCTGTGAATCACATTGGAAGATCTTGTCCATCATTCTCCTGTAGAGCCACTATTGTATTCAAAATACTAACTTTTGAGGTACCACTGCAACTCCCTATGGACTATGCCATTAAAGCTCCATTGTTAATTAATTGCTGTTGTGTGTTGTGTACCATTGATGCAGATCCAACCAATAGCTGACATTAGTGAGCTTTCAAAGGTAGTTAATCACACAGTAGGAGATTGTTCATACTTCTCTTACAAAGCAGCTAGTGAATTTGAACCTCTTGCCTTAGGGATTACAGTGGAACATCTTATCACTTGGCTACTAGAGATATATGAAAAAAGATACCAAACTTCCATACTGTACAATAATTAAATTATAAATAGTAGAGCCCAACCATTTGTGTTTGTAGATCAGCTTTGCTTGGAAGGAGGAGTTATGCAACATTTTTTTTTTTTTGCTTAATTTTATACTTCACAACAAATAGGTATAATGATTGTTGCTGTGTTTTTATTAGCTTTCACAAACTGGATTCAAAATGGGGATGCTATTGTTGTCGTTATGTGCCATCAAGTTACTTGTGTGACCTCATCTGTAATAACTCTGAATGCTGCTCTATCCTGAATCAGTCTCACTGTCTCCAAGGACATGTACTCTCATGACCCTACTTATTGTGTTGGTCCATCTTACCCAGGACCTTCATCTCCTGTGATGTCCTTTCACTTTTGCAAGCATGATGTTCTTCCTCAGGGCCTTGTTCTTCATAGTTCAACGTATGTGAAATAGCAGGCCTCCGAAAACCCTATGCACAACAGAACACACGCAGATTAACAGAAAGGGCAACCTAGAATTGTTAAGAAAGAAATGGAATGCATAAATATTGACATATTAGGCATTGGAGAGATGAGATGGACTGGCATGGGGCATTTTGAGTCAGATGACCATATGATATATTACTCTGG
>NW_006400132.1:962757-969447 GCF_000299155.1 Elephantulus edwardii
TCTGGCACACCTACGCCTATTGCCCCAGTTACTGTATGCATCCATCTCATCTGAGTTCTTCCTCTCCTGTGCTGTCTCTCCACCCTTCCGAGCATGATGCCCTTCTTCTTGCGTGGAACTTGTAGATTGCATTGGTAGAATTGTCATTTTCACAATGTTGAGTCTGCCTGTCTGTTAACAGGGAATATTTTTCTACTTAATTAGTCTTTAGTTGTGTCTTGCTGTAGTATTTTGTGGTTTTCCTTATTATACAGGTGTTTTGTTTCTGTAGTTAGCTTTATTCCGATGTATTTAATCTTTTGTTTAACTATTTTCAATGACATTGCTCTTATTTTTTTCCCCTTGTAGTGTTTTGTTTCTACAGAGAAGTCAAACAATATTTTAATGATATTCTTATATTCTGCTATTCTACTGAATTGGTCAACTAAATATAAGATATTTTTGTTGAGTTTGTAAGGCTTTATATATACACTGTTTTATCAAATGTATATTGAGATAGTTTTACCTTCTCTTTTTAGTGTGGATATTTATTACTTTCTCTTGACTAATTGCATTCAGTAAGATGTCAAATACAATATTGAATGATGTTGTTGTTGCTAGGTGCAGTCAAGTTGACTACAACTCCTAGAGACCCTGTGAACAATGGATCTGAGCCTTATCCTATCCTATGCACTCCTCATCATCTCTGACATACTTGAGCTCATTGTTACAGTCACTGTGCCAATCTATTTCACTGAGGACCTTCTTCTGTTTTGCAAATCCTACACTTTTCCGAACAGAATGTCCTTTTCCAAGAACATGCCCAACATATGTGTGATAAAGCTTCATCGTCCTTGCCTTCCAGGAATACCTTGGGGGCACTTCCTCTAACTAATATTTCTTTGTCCTTTTGACAGCCTGTGGAATATTCAGTGTTCTCTAGCACTACAACTCAAAGAAATCAATTCTTCTTCTTCTTCTTCTGTCATCTTTAGTCATTGTCTGACTATCATCAGATGCATGAAAATAATTGAAATATGATGGCTCGGGTCAGGAGCATCTGAATCTGAAAGCTAAGCTTATTACTCCTTAACACTTTAGAGAGATCCTTCACAACAGATTGACCCAATGCAATATTTCATTTGATTTCTTGACTGCTAGTGCCAAAAGTGTTGATTGTGGACCCTAGCAAGATGAAATCATTGACAACGTCAAGTTTCTATCATATCATGATGTCGCCTATTGACACGGAGGTGAAGATTTTTGTCTTTTGATGCTGAGATGTAATCCATATTGAAGGCTGCGATTTTTGACCTGCAGTAAGTGTTTAAAAATCTTCTTCATTTTTGACAAGCAAGATTGTGTTATCTAAATAATGCAGATTCTCTGTTAGACTTCTACAAATCTTGCTGCCACACTCTTCTTCAAAAACTACAACCTCTCAATTGATTTTTCCCCCCAGAATATAGATTGAATGAGTATGGGGAAAAGACACACCTTTGCCAAAAGTGAAGAAGGAAGCCCCTGCCCCTCCCAAAACTGAAGCCAAAGCAAAGGCATTAAAGGCCAAGAAGTCTTGAAGAGCATCCACAACCAAAAATAAAAAAAAGAAGATCCCTATGTCATCCACCTTCTGGCAGCCTAAGACACTGAGACTCCAAAGGCGGCCCAAATACCCCCAGAAGAGTGCCCCAGGAGAAACAACCTTGACTACTATGCCACTCTGCCATCATTAAGTTTGCCATGATTACTGAGTCAGCCATGAAGAAGATAGACGATAACAGCACATAAATGTTTATTTTGGATATCAAGGCCAACAAGAACCAAATTAAACAATCTATTTGGAGCTCTCTGTGGTTCTTGAATGTATTTTATTTTTCACAGTATCTGAAATGTTTTCTTCTTGTACCTCTTTCACTTTTTATCAGTCTATTGTTTTTGTTTGTTTCTTTTTCATTGTTGTTTTAATTTTTTTTCTGCGTCATCTTCTGGAATTTTAATTACGTGTATGTTATTTTGTATGCTATAATCCCTCATGATTCTTATGTTTTCTTTATTTGCCTTCAACCATGTCTTTACATTTTTCTTCTAGGATATTTCACTGAGAGTCTTGTATTCTGTCATACCAATTCAGTGTTCCAACTCTTCCATTCTGGACTTTTATCCCTCTCATATGCTCAAAGTTTCCCAAATTTTGTGGGTGAAGGGAGGGTGTAAAGGAAATCAGAAAGATTTAGTGAGGAGCTGAAAATTGAGAGTGATAGAGTAGTTCATTGGTGATTAATTGTATAAAAAATGTGTGGGAATGATTGTGTGAAACAAAGTGTGAAAGAAGGAAAGGGCAAAACAAATCTTATACAGATTTTGCGCACAAATAAATATAAAATTTTTTTTAAAAAGTATGGTAAAGACTATAACTCTGACATGCTGTTTCTCTGACTTTAAAAATGTGGAATATCCCATTCTTCTATTCTGAATTGACCAACTTTAATCTATGCACAAATTCTTCATGAGCACAATTACATATTCCTATTCTTTTCTATGTTATTCATATTTTTTTATTGAACACATACTATGTCTTTTACTTACATATCTTTTCACAGTCTAGCAAATGAATACCATTTCATAGTCAGCAGAATAAAGTAAAGGTTTTGGGTTTTTTTAAAAAAACCATTTTCTTGTATTTTTTATTTGTTTGTTTGGTATTCCATGCTTTCAACCAAGATCCATCAGACAATAGCAATGGCATTCGTCATTCCATGTTTTATTCCTAATCTGGTTTTAATATCTGGAACTTCCTGTTAGAAATACTGTTACATTTTTTTAATTGTTCTCAGTTACATTTTATTTCTATATTACTTTAAGTACATTGTTTGATAATTTTCTTACTCTATTGTAAAGCTCAACAACAGCATAGGGAGGGATCAGTTGGCCTAGTGGACAGAAAGTGATCCTCCCAAGCCAGAGGTGGGTGACTTTAATCCACGGTCCTCAGGCCTGGTCTTAATTGTTTTTAGTCACACATTCTTCTAGGTCGTATAGCCCTGGTCTGTCCACTTTCTGTACAGAGGTAACTTGTGGTTGCTGTGATGCTGAACACTGTGACACTTATGTGTCAAATGCAATAATGGTTACCCATGGTGGACAGTATTTGGTGGAACTCCCTGGTTAAACAAGCTTGGAAGCAGGAGTGGTATCCACTTCTGAAATAGCTTGGCTCTGGAAACCCTCTGAACCCGGAGAAACAATGAAAATCATACAAGTATTTAGGTCTTTTGTTCATAGGGTCACTATGAATCGTCTACAACTTCATGAAACTTAACAACACCAATTGTAAAATTCTTCTTTGGAATAGGCACAATTACGGATTTCTTCTGGTTCTTAGGCCAGGTTGGTTTCTCTCAAGATTCTTTACATATATTAGTGAACTCATGCAGCATTTCATCTGTTCATTAATACATTTCAATTGGTATTTTGCCAATTCCTAAAGCCTGTTTCTATACAATGTCTTTAGGACAACTTGGATTTTTTTTCTTTTTCGATAGCATCAGGTACTGATCATATACTAATACCAAAAATTGTTGCATTTTGAAACTTACTTTATGTATTCTAAAATTGAAACTCAAAACTTGAGGTTTGGGATGTGTGTGTGTGTGTGTGTGTGTGTGTGTGTGTGTGTGTGTTTTCCCAACATTTCTTTAAACTTCAGATTTGTCATGTGTTCTAGTCCTTTTGATTGGTTTAATTTGTCTTTTAGAGCCTTCCTTTGAAATCTTCTATCCAACTCTTTTATGTAATGATTTCTTACATTGATTTTAGATATTTCTTGTTAAAGAGCTGATTTCAGAACTTTTTCTGAGATCCATGTTCTCTTTCCCCCCTGTCTTTTAAATGTCTTTTTGCTTTCTCCCGAAGTCCTCTGGTCTTTAAGCGTTTGTGTTCTTTTGTTTAAATCTATCCATGATATTGCCTCTAAATTCTGAGAGAACTGGTCTATAAGAATAGGATATCTGAAGTTAGAAACATAGCTTGCTCCAACCTTTTTGTCCTTAATAATCTAATTCTTCCAATCTTTGCTAATTTTTAATCTTTTTTCTTTTTGTTTTACATTTATTGTATAATTTTTACATCACAAGAGTTTCCTAGTATTGCTTCATATTTAAACCATTTTTGGTACTCTGTAACTTCTGACACAATGTAAATAAATTCATCCAATCTCTCACCAAGTTTTCTTAAACACTTTTTAACAAACACTGACTTGCTGTTGAGAACAACAACATTTTGTTGTTGTTGTTATCGTTGATATGTGCCTTCAAGTCGCTTGTGACTCATAGTTGACCCTATGTACAACAGCCCTGAAACCTGCTCTATCCTGTGCCAACTTTAATGTCTCTGACACAACTACTCTCATTACCCAAGTCACTGCATCAATCCTTCTCATTGATGGTCTCTCTCTCTCTTTCTCCATCCCTCCACTCTTCCAAGTATGATGTCCCTCTGCAAGGACTGGTCACTGCTTGCAACATGCCCAACATATGTCAGATGAAGCCTCAGAATCCTTGCCACCAACATGCAGCCTGGCTTTACCCTCTCTAGGACAAACCTGTCTGTTTTCCTGGTAGTCCATGGTATATTCAAAACCCTTCTCCAGCACCACAACTCAAAGATATACATTCTCTTTCTTTCATCCGTAGTCATTGTCCAACACCTTTTACTATTGATTTTCTCTAAATGGTCACGAACTAGAAACCTAAGAGAAGATTTTAATGTTTCTTCATTATTTCTTTTCCTTTTGATGTTTTCTCCTATGCTCACACCCCTCTAAGTTAACTTCAAGATTTCTGGCATAACTGTCTTGTTTTTCTAAACCACTAAGTATCTTTCATTCAAGAAATTACTGAATTTATACTCAGAAACAGTTTTGCTTTTATCTCTAAAAGCCTGTAATGGCTTAAAATTAATTTAACAAGCAATTGTAAAATATTTCCCATAGTATCATCAATAGTCCTGAAATATTTGAAGTGCAAAGTTATAATGTAAGTTTAGAAAATATGAACTTGGACAGTACAGGACAAATCAAGAATATCGTACATTCTTGTTCTAGTTTTCTCCCAAATTTCCTTCTGCTTCACTTGCTTACTCATATTGACAAACTCAACCCTTTGTGCTTTCAACAGTCCTTCAAAATGATTCACTCGTTTATTAGTGCTATAACTCATATGTACTGTTAACCTTGTGGGATTTAGCACTATTAAAGGAAATTACACACTTAAACAGACTTGTGGAAATATAATCTATGTACTAAAACCACAATTATAAAGGTCAGTGATTTCACCTGACCAAAACATAATTTAGTTTTTCTTAAATAAACTCAACCTCTTAATACTAATCCATATTTTTACCATTCTCCGTAATTACCATGTAACTTTATAATTATCTTCATGAATGCTTTCTAGAAAAAAAAATAAGGTAATACACCGTAGACAAAAACCCAAACTCTCATTTCCACAAGATATTTTGCTTTCTCAAAATCAAAGAATGAAGTTTAATAACTTCATATTTAGGGCTAATCTGAGTCTTTAAAGCACTTATTCAACATAATTCTTTTTTTTTTTTTGTAGTAGAAGCATGGTCAAGTGTCTTTAAACTTAGGAAGGAAAAAAAATCTAAAAAAAAACAAGCCACAATTTTTTTTTTACTAATGCTCAATTTCCTCCCATTACTATCCAATCTTGCTTTATCCTCATCACAATGTTTAAAAATTTATGTTATTGATTGCATGAGGTCCCCTTGCTTGAGGAAATAAAGATTTTCTTTTATAGTAGTTTAAAAAGTTAACCTAGAGTAAGATGAGTGGCAATTTATAAAATTATCTGTAAGCAATATTAATTCTGTAAGTGATAATTTATAAAAGATGACAGATACGAAAATAAAGCCATACAGAAAGGAAAGACAGTATTTAAGTTTCCACTTATAAATAAGTTATATCAAGATTCTGTCAGGGCTATAGAAGTGGAAGGTGACAAGAGATATAATTCCTCAGAAGTGACAAAGTGAAATTACATTATTGTTGTGTACCCTCTGTCGGAACCGACTCATAGCTAATTCTTCAGGGTTTTCTGAGACAGATTAATCACACAGGAGGAGATCGTCCATCTTTCTTCCCTGGCATAGCAAGTAGATTTGTACTGCATGTTTTCAGGATTGCAGCGCAGTCAGTTCCTTATGCTATATGCTATATGCCATATGCTATATGCTATATATTCTTTCTTACTGTGGTATGAGGAGATGTTGACCTAACTTTCACAGGACTGCATAACCAGTATATGGATGGATTGATGGATGGATAGATAGATAGATAGATAGATAGATAGATAGATAGATAGTATGTATACACAATCAAGTGGGTATTTAAGATTACGTTTCCAAAATGGGAGCCTGACCCTCTTCTTGTCTCTTGGGTGTTTAAACTATCAAGGTTTTCTCTCTGTGGCTCTGATGAGTATGCCATCTCACTGACATTGCCTAGAGCCCTGTAAGTACCCATGTTCCTTAACTCCTTTTCATTCATGTGACTCACTCCTGTTTCTTCATTATTGCTTTTATGGACATAAAATCCAGCAGCACATTATTTCAAATGATAACTATTATACATATCACTTGTTATGCATCAGAGAGTTGGACAATGACTAGGGAGGATAGAAGAAGAAT
>NW_006400132.1:969752-970472 GCF_000299155.1 Elephantulus edwardii
CAACTATTATGAGTGTAGATCTTAATTTTATTCTTTTAAATTCTAGAAACTAGCAAAAAAGGAAATTTACATTCTTTAGAATCATGTATTTTGTGGGTTTTTTACAATTTGCTTTTCTTTATACTTTTTTAAATTTTTAATCACAGCTCTAATAACCCAGAGTTGTTACTATAAAAAGGTGAAGAGCTGACTATTTACCACTGAAAGAAACACTGCCTGATCCCTCTTCACAGTTACTGCTGTTTTTGAGTCTGTTGTAGCCACTATACCAATACATTTCACTGAGAATTTTCATCTTTATTGCTGTCTATTTTACCATGACTTATGTGTTTACCCAGGGACCAGTCCTTCCTGAGAACATGTATATCTTATTAACTGAAAAGAGAGAAACACTTGCTAATAAAGCTTAAAAATGGTGTTTATAAAATACATTTCACCATAAATAAGATCAAAATTATCCTAGAAATCTCCAGTTCCATTTAAATGGAAAGAAGCCCTGAATAAGCAAAGCACTCCTTAAAAATAGAAAAAAGGTAGGAGGCATCTCACTCCCTGATTTCAAAACCTACTATACTGCCGTGATGGTTAAGATAGTATGGTACTGGTACAATGCAGACACATAGATCAATGGAATAGAATTGAGAATCCGGAGATCAGCCCATCTATCTATGGTCAACTGATTTTTGACAAGGAGATGAAATTAGTTAAGTAGGAAAACGA
>NW_006400132.1:971843-975875 GCF_000299155.1 Elephantulus edwardii
AGATATTTGACAGCAAATTCCTCTAATGTGACACACCTTATGATTTCTTGACTGATGAGGCCACGGGTACTGATTATGAATCCAAGGAAAATGAAGTCATTGGCAATGCCTATCTTTTATCTACCATAATGTTACTAAATTTTTATTGTCCTATTAATTTATTATTTTAAGTCACAATTTTATTATCCTGGAAATAAAATTTTATTAAGAAGGATAAAGATTTAAATTAACATTTCACTCACTCACTCACTTCACTCACTCACTCAAGGCATCTGAGTCCCTGTCAACTCATACATGATCTTCCACTCGGTCTCAGAGGTTGCAGATCACAAAGGGAGGAGACCACCTATTTTCTTCTGTAGAGTGGCTAGTGGGTTGCCTTTAGAGAACAGCACAATATTGCATTACTAGAGCTCTCATATAGTATTTGGTAGCATAAAATATTATTTCCTAACATATTACGTAATGAGGAGCCATGGTTGGGCTGCTTTCCAAAAACACTAAGCATCGACAGTGGTTCAAATCCACAGAAGAAAGATGGGCTATAAATTCTGTTAAGATTTACAGCATCCAGAACAGATAGGGGGTTACTGTGAGTTGAAATCAGTTAGATATCAGGAAGTGTGTGAATATATTAATAATTTAAAGTCACAAACATAAATTCATGCAATGATAAATATAAAGTGCATATTGAGCTATTATAATACTTATGCCACTCTTTTGTTTGGTTTAAAAAAATACAAACTGGCCAGGTTACTTGAAAAAAAATTAATAAAAAATACTGTATGATTATATCAAATTCCCTCTGCATCCCAATGTTAATATACAAGGAGATATCTGATTTTTTATCAATTTTTTAAAAAATGAGAAAAAAGTAGGCAAACATGAACAGAGCAATTTACATTCAAGAATGAAACAAAAATACAACAGAGAAAAATTCAAAATGAAGATGAGTATAAAATTATAATAGCAAAAAACGATGAAACTTTTCAGGAAATGAAAAACAGAAAGGTCTACTGCAAAAGAAATGAGCTTTGCACTCACTCTTTGCATACTTACTGAGCAGCAAGTGAGGGGAATACATATTACATAAAAAAGACAAATAATAGCAACCAATCATTATAATATGCAAAGACATTGGTCTGTGTGGATCTCAAGAAATTACGATGACATTGAGAAAAACAGAAATTGCAGAAGACGAAGCTCAGCCTCACTTATTTGGGCACATGGCCAGGAGAGATTGATTGATCCTTGGAGAAAGGTATCATGCTCAGAAGAGTCGACACTCTGAAGAGAAAGACCCTGCATGAGATGGATTGATATATTGGGCAATGGGGGGTTGGTGTGTAGGAATTAGTGAGACTGACTCAAGACAGGGAAGGATTCAGAGCTGCTGTACATGGGGTCGCTATACATCGCAGGCAACTCATTGTCACATAACAACAATAACATACTATGACAGGTTTGGAAGCAAGAATGGCACTCACTTCCTAAACAACATGCCTCCAGAAACTCTATGAATTTTGATAAATGTCAATAGTTGTAGCGGGGCTTCAGGCCTTTTGTTCAGAGGATTTCTATGAGTCATGCTTGACTCGAAGAAAATCAACAACAACAACAACTATAATAATGTTGCTTTTGGTCCAGTGGTGTGGATTTTTGCTCCCTTGTTTTAAGATGTAATTAATAGTGAAGGCTATTGTCTGATCTTTTACACTGTGTCAAATCTTCTTCACTTTCTGCAAGCAAACCATCTTAATAACACGGGTTGTTGATGATTCTTCCTTCAATCTTCTTAAGTCCTTCTTTTTTAGTTATTTGCTCATCATACAGATTGTATAGGTGTGAATAAAGCATATAACTTTGATGCACACCTTTCTTGTTTTTAAACTATGCAGTATTCCCTTTTCTATTCAAACAAATTGCTTCATAGTCTGTATACAGTTTTAACATGACCACAATTAAGTGTTATAGAATCTTTTTCGTCTCAATATTATTAATCATTTTTATATATTCCAAAAAGTCAAATGATTTTCATACTCAATAAACCACATGCATAATTCTGGTATCCTCTGTTTTCAGTTAAGATCATCAGATATCAGCAAAGACTTCCCTGTTGTACAGTTTCTTCTGAGCACTGGTGGCATAGTAGCTGTGCTGCAATCCAGAAGGCACACAGTATGAATACACCAGCTGCTCTGCAGAAGACAAATGGGCAATCTCCTTCTGTGCAATTAACTGCCTTTGAAAACCTGATGGAGGGTCAGCCATGGGTCAGTTACGACACGATGGTGCCTAAAAACAACAACAACAAGGTCTCTTCTAAATAAAACTTGAACATCTGACAGTTCCTTGCCAATCTGGTCTCCTGTCACTTTTACATGACATTTAACAAGATTTTACTTGAACATAATGTTAAGGATATTGTTCAATATTTTTCATACTCTGTTCTTTTATTTAACAGAAACAATTATGGATTATTCCAATAGATGGACATATAGTTGTCTTCCAATTTTCTTGATTTAGGCTAATACTGTGCATATTCAGGGCTAACTCTTGTTTCCTGAAACAAATAAAGCAATATTCCTTCAGTAATGGGGCCTTATCTATTTGTCATTGGCTTGAGTCCAGCATGAACTTCATCCTTTATTACTACTGTTTCTTGATCATATCAAATTCTTTTTGGTACAGTAACTCTTTATATTGTTTTTATTTTTTTAATGAAATTAATATATTGAGAAATCCTAGAAGTTAGTTTTAGGTGGCTTTTTAATATTTTTCTCATTTGCATTTAAAATAAGTAATCTCCATTGATAATTATCGTACTCTTATTGAAAATAACATAGTAATAATTATGTTTGCTAATTATTTCAACATGTTTTGGCTAATCTTCAGAAGAATGGGATCCCAGAACACTTGATTGGGCTCATGTGAAATCTATACTTAGATCAGGAAGCAGTCTTCAGAACAGAACAAGGAAACATTTCATGGTCTAAAATCAGGAAAAGAGAGACTGAGGGATAACTCCTGTTTCCATAACTTTTCAAACTGTATGTGGAAAAGATCATTCCAGAAGCTGGACTGTATAAAGGAGGAATTAACATTAACATCAGTATTGGAGGAAGACTGATCGACAACCTGCATTATGCAGATAACACAACCTTGCTTGATGAAACTGTGGAAGACCTGAACCACTTGCTGCAGAAGGTCAAGGAATGTAGTCCTCAATGTAAATTGAAGCTCAACCTCAAGAAGACAAAGAATCTCACCACTGGGCCAAGTGGAATCACCATAATAGAGGGAGAAGAGATTGAGGTTGTGGATAATTTCAGCTTGCTTGGCTCCACAAGCAATCACTCTTGGAGCAAATAATCAGGAAACCAGAAGACAAATTGTGTTGGGGAAAGCTGCTGTCGGGGGCCTTTCTAGAGTGCTGAAGAGTAACATGTCAGTCTAGAGACTTAAGATGCACCTGATCCACATCATGGTCTTCACAATTAGTTGCGATGATCGGATAGCTGGACAATGATTAAAGAAGACAGCAAAAGAATCAATGCATTTGAGTGGTGTTGTCGGAGTGTTGAGCATAATACCATGGACCCCCTAAGATAGCAAATAGGTTTGTCCTATTTGTGTAATACAGGTTGCCTCTTGGAGACAAGGATTTTAAATCTCCCTCTCACATACTTTGGGCATGTGTCTATGCTTGGAAGAGTGGAGTGACAATGCAGGAGAGGAAGACCCCAAATGAGATGGATTGACACAGTAACTGGGGGTGTCAGAGACAGTGAGACCGGCTCAGGATATGGCAGGGTTCAGAGGTGTTCCTAAAAAACAGTGAACCTCCCTAATCATTTGAACCAGCTAAGGGCTCTGGTTAATATTAAACTCCTTCTGTTTTAGAAAGTGATATATTAAATATATAATTATTTATTTGAATGCAAGTGTAGCATATTAAATGTACTGAAACATAGCACACATATATAGAAAGAATAACAGTAAGTTGTTGTTGTTGTTATGTGCCATCAAGTC
>NW_006400132.1:984875-986927 GCF_000299155.1 Elephantulus edwardii
AAGTTAGGCCCAGAAATCTTGAGGACAACTAATTACCTGTCTGATTGACTGGAAGAGATATATATTTGTTCAGACTCTAAAAAATGGTGACACTATAGCTTGTGGAAAATAGCAAACAATATCACTAATACTGCATGCAATCAAAACCCTTCATTTTCTTCTCAGTTCATGGTACCCTCAATACTCTTATCCAGCAACACAGCTCAAAGGCATCATTCTTCTTCTATCCTCCCTAGTCACTGCCCAACTCTCTGATGCATAGCAAGTGATTTCAAAGACCATGGCCTGTATCAGGTGGACCTTAGTCTCCAGAGTGACATCATTGCTCCTCAGTACATTGGAGAGGTCCCTAACAGCAGACTTTCCCATTGTAATACGTCTTTTATTTTCCTGGCTGCTGGTGCCAAGCATGTTGACTGTGGAGCCAAACAAACTAAAGCTTTGAACAATTTCAGTCTCTTCACTATACATCCTGATGCTGCCAATCAGCCCAGTGGTGAGAATCTCTGTCTTCTTGATTTTGAGCCTCAATCCATATTGAAGGCTGCAGTACTTGACCGTCTGCAGCAAGTGCGCTTCAGGTCCTCCTTATTGTCAGCAAGCAGGGTTGTGTCATCTGCGTAATGCAGATTGCTGATGAATCTTCTACCTATCCTGATGCCTCATTTTTTCTATACAGCCCAGCCTCCTGGATAAACTGTTAGGCATATAGGCTGAAAAGGTATGGAGATAGGACACATCCCTGGCATATATCCTTCCCAATTTTGCACCATGCAGTGCTTCCTTTCTCTGTTCAGATGACTGCCTCCTGGTCCAAGTATAGGTTTCACAGTAGCACGATCAAGTGTTCTGGCATTCGCATTCTTCTCAGAGTCAGCCAAAGTTTGTTATGATCTACATAGTCAAAGACCTTTACATAATCAATGAGACACAAATATACATTTCTCTGGTAACCCTTTCTTTCAACTAAGATCCATCTAACATTAGCTACAATATCCCTAGTACCACAACCCCTTCTAAACCCAGCCTGGATTTCTGGCAGTTCTCTGCTGATTTGCTGCTCCAGTCATTTTTGGATAATCTTCAGCAGAATCTTGCTTGCATGTATTATCAATGGTATTGTCCTATAATTCCCACACTCTGTTACATAGGAATCAGATTGATTAACATCTGTGGAAAAAATAACTGTAGAAATTTAATATCAGCTGTAAAAACTAGGCCAGTTGCTAATTGTGGAACAGACCACCAACTACTCATATGCAAGTTCAAGCTGAAGATAAGGAAAATAAAAATAAATCCATGGGAATCAAAATTTGGCCTTGAGTCTATCCTACCTGAATTTCAGAACCATCTCAAGAACATGTATGAGTCCTTGAACACCAATGAGCAAAGATCAGATGAGTTGTGGGAGGATATCAAGAGTATCATCAAGGAAGAGTACAAAAGGTCATTACAAAGACAGATGAGGAAGAAGAGGATGTCAGAAGAGACTAAATATTGCACTGGAACACCAAGAAGTCAAAGCAGAAGAAAGAATTTAAGATATTAGAGAGCTGAACAGAGATTTCAAAAGGCAGCGCAGGAAGATAAAGTAAAATATTACAATGAAATGCACAAGGAGCTGGAGTTAGAAAATCAAAAGAGCCAAACTCACTCAGCATTCCTTAAGCTCAAGGAACTGAAGAACAAATTCAAATCGTGAGTTGCTAAACTCAAGGATGCTTTGGGCAGAATATTAAATGATCCCAGGAAGGATGAAAAGAAGATGGAAAGAGTGTACAGAACCACTCTACTGAAAGGGTCAACTTTCTTTGGGATGGGAACAAATACAGATCTCTTCCAGTCAATTGGCCAAGTGGTTGTTCTCCAGATTTATTGGCACAAATTGGTGAGCACATCCGGGCAGCATCTGTTAGTTGAAATATATCAATTGGTATACCATCTATTCCTGGAGCCTTAATTTTTTGCCATTTCCTTCAAAGCAGTCTGAACTTCTTTCATCACCATAGGCTCTTGCTCATATGTTGTTTCATGAAATTCTTCTGTGTCTGC
>NW_006400132.1:987027-990048 GCF_000299155.1 Elephantulus edwardii
AACTAAGGCCCCAGGAATAGATGGTATACCAATTGACATATTTCAGCTAACAGATGCTGCCCTGGATGTGCTCACCAAGCTGTGCCAAGAAATCTGGAGAAAAACTACTTGGCCAACTGACTGGAAGAGATCTATATTTGTTCCTATTCCAAAGAAGGGTGACCCAACTGATTGTGGAAACTACAGAACAATAGCATTAATTTCACATGCAAGCAAGATTCTGCTGAAGATTATCCAAAAACTGTAGATTAGTTCACATATCTTGCTATTTTTTTTTCCTCAGCAATGAGGTATTTTAGGGACTTGGTATATTTGTTGATGAACTAAATAACACACAAATGTATAAGTATTTTATTTATTAAAGTTGATCATGTGTAACTTTAGTTGAATGTGAAAAATGTATTTTCTCAATGTGCAGAGTAACTGTAGTTGTTAAGTGCCGTCGAGTCGTAGGCGACTCATAGCTACCCTATGAACAAAAGTCCTGGATACCTGTATAACTTTCTTCATTTCTTCAAGTTCAGTGTAATTAGAAAACAGAAAAGGAAAAATTTAACAATGAAATGTATTTCTTTTCTTTGTTTATGCAGATACAAATGCAAAATATTTTAAATCATATTTTAATATTTCATTTAGTTGAATGGAAACTGCCTCAGTTCATTTTTAGCTCTCAAAATAGTAATAATACATTCTTTATATGTTGTTAACTATATTATGTTCTGTTGCTCTGGTGACCTAGTGGCAAGAAGCTGCTTTGCAATCCCAAAGGCATACAGTTTGAAACAACTAGCTGTTCCATGGGAGAAGCATAGGCAATCCCATCCCATGAGATTAACTATCTCTGAAAACCTACCAAAGTGTAAGCTACGGGTAGGTTCCAATTCTTGGGAAAACAACAAGAAAGTAAGTATAATAACTGTTCTAATTAAGGATTATTTTCTGGTCAAAGTAATGTTCACTTTTTAAATAAAGTTAACATTCTTCATGATAGTTTATTTTAAAAATAACCCCTTTTGAAATCTGGATTTATAGCAAATTATTAAGAGCTAAACATCATTTGTATAAATGCATTTGGCTTACATAAAGATTTTTAAACACACTAGAAAATAATTTATGTTGCTGTTTGGTGCTATTGAGTCATCTCTCATAGCAACCCTATGTACGTACAATAGAGTGAAACTGTGTTAGGTCCTATGACTGTCTCACAAACTGCTTTATTTAAACCAATTACTGGCACCATGTCATTTTGTCTCATTTAGTCTTGCTCTACAAGATTGATCATAAGTTCAAACAATTATTTTTAGTGGAATATGATTTTAATGCATCATGTTGCATTATTTCCAATAAAGTTAAGTAGATTTCCCCTTCAACATACAATGAATTGGCATGACCAATTAATACTATCTCGGTATTTAAACTATTTTACTATTTTCAATTAATGTTAAAATATTAAGGATCTTCTCATTCCTCTCATACATTGCAAATGTATCATCGAGTTGAAACAAACTCATAGCTGACCCTCCAGAGGGTTGTCAGAGGCAGTTAATTGAACGGACTAGATTACTTGTCCTCCACTGAGCAGCTGGTGGATTCAAACTTTGTGCCTTTGGAATTGCAGCACAAATTTCTACTGCTAGGCCACTAGTGCACATTAAATTTTTGTTTTGAAAGAATATCCTAAAAAACATAGGAAAAAATACATTTCCAAATAATATCCATATTGAGGTAATAACAAAGTCATAAAATTAAATATGTTTAGTTGTTGATATGTTCCATTGAGTCAAGTAGACTCATGGCCACCCTGTGAATAGTGGCTCTGAATTATTTTCTATCCTGTACCATCGTCACACTTCCTGACATTTTGGAGCTCATCGCGGTAGTCACTGGGTCAATATACCTGGTACAGGGTCTTCTTCGCTATCCCTGACCCATCACCCTTCCAAGCATTATGTTCCTTTCCAAGGAATAGACCCTCCTAGCAACATGCCTGAAGCATGTGAGGTGAAGCCTCATCATCCTTGCCTCCAAGGAACACCCTTGCTGTATTTCTCCAAGACATTTTTCTTTGTTCTTTTGGCACTCCATGGAATGTCCAGTACTCTACTCCAACACCACAGTTCAAAAACAAGAATTCTTCTTCTGCCATCCATGTTAATTTTCCAGGTCTCAAATTCGTATCAAATGATCAGAAAGACCATGGCCTGAATCAGATGCATCTTTGTCCTCAAACAGACATCATTACTCCTCAATAATTTCGAAAGGTCCCTAACAGCAGGCTCTTCCCAGTGAGGTGCATCTTCTGATTTCCTGACTATGGTACCAAGAGTGCTGATTGTTGATCCATTAAAGAGTATATATTCATTATTATGTGAATGCCATTCAAAACAATTTCCTCCTGACACTTAAAAACAACTTTTATATTTTTATATTAATAAATTACATTTGAAAATTAAACTAATTTAAGTCCAAGACAGTGTTTAAATTATATTTTATATATAGTTTGTATACAGAATCATCTTCCATTGTCCAACCCTTGATCTGACAGCTTGTATCTGAAGTTTTCCTGGCTTCTGTGATTCCAAATACGTGAGCTGCTGACAATTTCTTATGCTGTGAACAGTGTCTCTTAAGTTTAGTGGTAATGTCTCTGAGGGAGGTTGATGTGTCCTGTAGAACTGGTGTATCGATGTGGGCCCAAACGATCTTGGCACAGCATCTGTCCTTTTGTAACTGTGGTTATGGTAAGGCTTTTCCCGCAAGTCGCTTCTCTACTGTTTGGGCCCCACTTCTACCCGCATACATCCATTCCTGTCTCCCCATATTGCGATGGGAAAGTCTGTTGTTAGGGACCTCTCCAGGGTACTGATGAGCAATGGTGACACTTTGGAGACTAAGGTACATCTGATACAGGCTATGGTCTTTGTAATCACTTGTCATGCATCAGAGAGTTGGACAATAACCAAGGAGGATAGAAGGAGAATTGATGCCTTTGAGCTGTGGTGCTGGGGAAGAGTATTGAAT
>NW_006400132.1:990403-992552 GCF_000299155.1 Elephantulus edwardii
GCGTGCATACTCGTGCAAGTGTATGTTTTAATAAACTGTTATCCTTTATTTTGGGATTCTAATTAGCATCACAGTATTTCAGATATTCTTAATCCAAATTTATTCATAATAAATTTAAGTTCTATGACACCTCAGTGTCATAGGCTATTTTTTAATTGTTTACTTCATATGTATAAGTAATCATTATTTATATGCACAAATAGTGAGATAAAAATGTTTACTAGGTGCATCTAGACTGATGAAATTTTACTTTACAACTAAGCTTCTTTTATAATAGGATACTATTATCTAAATACAAAGTCTTATTTCACAGATTTAAAGAAACTCATTATTACATGTGTATTAAATGATGCACATTAATTTGCAGATATAACTTGGAAAAATAAACAACTCCATAGAACTAAGTTTATCATGATGTTTGCTCTATAAAGCATTTTTCAAAGTGTAAATATTAAAACAATGAATGAATTTTCTTTTGACCTTGTTACATTTCTAATTACTGTACCTGAATTGGTCATCCAGAAAGAAAGCAATAATTGTTTGCATAAATACCAAAGACAGCTCATTATTATATTTGTTCCTTGTAAGTAGTTTTGATGATATTATAATGCTTATCAGAATATTTAACTGTTAATAATTTTCTTAAATTTATGTGATTTTTTTGATCAGAGGAACAAAGACATTCATAAAGCATGTTTAAATGATTACATATCCTTATGATGCTATTACGTCTTAGAGAAGTAGAAAACACCTTCTGTTATAAGTGTAAAGGAAATATGTTATAGCTTTTGTGTAGATAGTCTCCAGGGAAAAAAAAAACACAACACAAAAAAAAGACCAACAACAACAACATGAAATACTCATGATTTTGCTTTTAAGTCCACATTATTTTGCTATTTGTATAGCTTTGGGAAGTCAATTCATACTTCCGTTTTGATTTCTCATTTTTCAGTTTTGATTTCCACAATACAACATAAGAAAAATAATACTTACTTTACTGTTCAGGAGTCTAAGTTAACTTTTGCTCTTTTAACTCAGTGTTGAGAACCCCAGAGAGATATTGAGACTGTATTGTACCTTTCCAAATCAGGTAATACTCATTCTCCCAAAATTCCACTGGATTTTTTTGTTGTTTGGTGGTTTGTTTTTTGTTTTTGTCTTTGTTTTTGTTCCTCAATCCTTATCCAAGACAAGATAGGATTTTAAGTCCCAAGCCCATGTGAACAACACCAGCATACCAGATCTCTAGGAGACTTAGCTCTCACCTTGGAAATTATCATACTATGGAAGTAGTATGGTGCAAAAGAAAAAACAAATACACAAGATAAAAACCCTGGATCAGAAGCTGAGGGACAAGAATCTTTCACCAGTATGCTGCCTCAGTCAAAAATCCTTCCCTGAAGCTAGTACACGGGATTTGGATCTAAATCCTCTGAAACAGGAGACAGGAATCAGCATAAAAGCCAGCAGAAGTGCAAGACACAAGACATCACAGAAGTGATTTTTAGCCTAAGCCATCATAGCAAGAGGTGGCTGGGGAGAAGGAAGTGCTGGACAGGGTAAGGGAGAGTGCAAGGGAGGCTGATGTAGCAAGGAAAAGGAAAGGGCAAGACACTTGCACAGGGAGGGGGAAAGAGGTGGACAACATGGAATGCACAGATTATTTCTATAAGGGGAAGTGTTTGCAGTCTGCTCCTTTCGGCAAAGTGCTTGACTGACAGACGGTGTTCTAAAGCTAAGCATCCAAATTAAGATAGACTAGGAAGAGGGATTGGTCATTATCTTCCAAACCAATTGGCTTTCAAAAACCGTATGTAAAATAGCGTATACTTAGAGTAGACTAACAAATATAAAACGGAGGCTGAGCCATCAAATTTGGAAACATAAAGGAGAAGGAGAGTTGTAAGCAGAAACAAATGTTGGAATGTGGAATGTAGGATGAATGTAGGAAAAGCATGAATGTAGGAAAACTCAAAATCTTAAAGAAAGAAAAGAAACATATAAATATTGAAGTATTAGGTATTGGTAAAATGAGATGGATTGAACTATATACCAGAAATGAAAAAATAAGAACAAATGGAGTCACTTTCATAGTTAAAAAGACTGTTTCCAGATATGTCTTGAAATAGAATGTTGTGAGTGAAAGGAT
>NW_006400132.1:999809-1009190 GCF_000299155.1 Elephantulus edwardii
AAGAAGTTCAAGCTGCTTTGAAGGAATTAGCAAAACATAAGGCCCCAGGAGTAGATGGTAAACCAACTGACATTTTTTTAACTAACAGATGCTGCCCTGGATGTGCTCAACAAGTTGTTCCAAGAAATCTGGAAGACAACTACTTGACCAACTGACTGGGAGAAATCTATATTTGTTCCCATTCCAAAGAAAGATGACCCAATAGAGTGTGGAAATTATAGGGACTATGCTACAGGCTCTTTATCTTCTTTCTGAACTTGGGTGGTGAGAGACTGTGTTATTCTCAGTCCCTCTATCCCTCTCAGAGTGATATATCTGGCCCTTCACCCCCCTTCCTTATTTTCTCCTCTTCAGACAGATCCACACAGTCAAATGTTTTTCCATAGTCACTAAAACATAAATATATTCTCTACTTTCAGCCAGTATCCATCTGATAGCAAAGATATCCTTGTTGACAAGGACTCTTCTAAATCCTGCTCAAACTTCTGGCAGTTTCTTTTTTGTGTACTGTTCTAGCCTTTTTTCATTACCAGTATTTTGTTGCATGTGATATTCATGATATTGTTTGATAGTTTACACTTTCTTTGGATCTACTTTCTTGGGTACTGGAACAAATATAGACCTTTCTCAATTCACTGGCCACACAAATTTCTTTCCGTAATCTGGTGAGCACATTCAGGGCTTCATCCATTATCTGAAACAAGTTAATTGGTGTCTCATAGATTCAATTATTTCAATACAGCTTCCACTCCCTCCTTCATTATCATAGGCTCCTGATCTTATCTTGGAAGTAGGAGTGTCATCCACTTCCATAATACCTTGCCTCCGGAAAACCTATGAACCTTGAGAGAGAATGAAAGACACCCAACCATCGAGGACCCCCCTTCATAGGGTCGCTATGAGTCACCTGCAACTCGATGGCACTTAACAACAACTGATCTTATAGTACTTTTTCAAATTTTCTTTATGTCAGTTCTTTTTGGTACAGCGATTATTTGTATTTCCTCCACATTCTTTGTATGCTTTCTGGGCCATTCAATATATTTCCCACATAACATAAGAAAATATATAAAGATGAAATATTATAATTTCAATAGTGCGGGAAAATATATAAAGAAGAACATAACATCAGGGATTGAAGAAGACTAATTTACAAACTGACATACCCTAGATGAAGTGTTTCAGTGGCTATGGCAGTGGGGCAGGTGTGTCAAAGACAATGAGACTGGTTCAAAAATAACAAGTTTTAGAGCTATTGTTCATAACGGGTCTGTGAGTTGTAGTTGACTTGTCAGAACAAACAAAAATATCAACAACACAACAAAATAGAAAAGATGCAACCTTTCCTGGTGAAAATGAAAGGACTTAATTAAGAAGAAAGATTCAGCCTTTAGTATGTATTACAGATCAAACATAAAGAAAACAAAAATCCTTAAATTTGGACAAAAATATGTAGCATCATAATAAGCACAGAAATTATTACAGTTGTCAAGAACTTAATTTTTTTTGGATTTACAAATAATGTCCATGAAAATAGCAGCAAAAAATAAAGTCAAAGGGTAGAGACATGTTGCATATGGAAAATCTGGTATAAAAGACATCAAGAAAGTGTTTAAAAATAAGGATATAAGTTTGAGGATTAAGGTCCCCTTGTAAGCCACAGCATTTTCAGTTATCTCCAATGCAAGCAAAATCTGGTCAATGAATAAGGGAGCGAGAATAAAAATTAATGTGTTCAAATTATGGTGTTGTTATACCATGCAGACATTACCATGTACTGCCACAAAATTAAATAAACCTATTTTCAAGACTTGGAAGGAGGAGTGGTGTCCACTTCCATAAGACTTGCCTCTGGAAACCCTATGAATTTGGAGAGACGATGAAAGGCACCCAAGCGTCAAGGACTCTCCTTCATAGGGTCGCTATGAGTCGCCTGTGACTTGACGGCACTTAACAACAACAACAACAACATAACAAGACTGTTTAATCAGCATCAAGAAAACAGTCTCACAGCTGAGCTGATTGGCCGCACCAAGACAGATGGAGAAGTAGTTGAGATTGTTAACAATTTCCACTTTCTCAGTTCTGCAATCAAAAGACATTAAATAAATCTGCTGCCAAGGATCTCTCTACAGTCCTAAAGAACACCGATGTCAGTCTAGACACTCAGGTGGGCCTGATCCAGGCCATAGATTTTGTGATTACTTACACATCAGAGATTTAGACAATGACTAAGGATGACAGGATAAGAATCAATGCCTTTATATTGTTATGCTTGAAAAAAATATTCAACATACAGTGGAAAGCCAAGAAAAAACCAAACAAAAACAAAAACAACAAAACAGGTCTGTACTGGAACAAGGTGAACCAAGTTGATGCTTAGAAGAAGCAAGAATTTTGAAGCTCATTAGCACATACTTTCGGCATAGAGCCAGGAGGGACCAGTCCTAGAGAATCACATCATGCTCAAAAGGGTGAAGGGAGAGTAAAGGGTAAAGGGACAGTACAGGAGGGGAAGATCCTGGATGAAATGGAATGACACAGTAACTGGCGTTTAGTTGCAGGTATGTTGGTGGTGATGAGATTGTCTCAGGATAGGGGAAGGTTCAGAATTATTCTACCCAGAGTTGCTATAAATCATAAGTAACTTAATGGCACATAACAACAGCATAGTAAGAATATCCTTTTGTAGTGAGTATAATAAAAATTCCTTTCATGCAATTTGGACACATTAAGAAGAGGATCCATCATCTGGAGAAAAATGTCATGCTTGGTAATGCAGGTTAGTGAAAAATAGGAAAATGATCAGTAAGAATTGACATAATAGCTTTACTAATTGGTTGTAGAGTTGTTGTTAAGCGCCATCAAGTCGCAGGCAACTCATAGCGACCCTATGAACGAAAGTCCTGAACCCCTTCTGTATAACTTTCATCCTTTCTCCAGGTTCATGGAGTTTCCAGAGGCAAGCTATTGGATCAGCAATTGGATCAAACATAATAATAATGTGGGGATAGCACTAAACCATATAATGCTTTGCTACATTGTACATAGATTCCCTATGAGTCTCAACTATCTCTATAGAACTTGGCAAAAACAATTCTAATGGAAAAAACCTGGTGAAGAAATAGATCTTTTCTGTTCAAGGACTATTTTCAGATATTTATAAACTATCTTGATTTTTGAAAGAGAAAATGCTGCAACTTCAGAGAAGAGATGGAGCCTTTCCTAATACTGGATTAAAATATCTCCTGAACTGGTCATATTACTATATTGTTGTTATGTGTTGTCGAGTTGCCTGTGAGTCATAACAACCTTGTGCACACTGTCTTTCAATGCTTACCTATCCTGAGCCAGGCTCATTGTCTCTGACCCACCTGTTTCTATTATCCAGTTATTGTGTCTATCTATTATATTCAATATCTTCCTCTCTTGTGCTGTCCCTCCATCCTTAAAAACATGATTTCCTTATACAAGGACTGGTACCTCCTGACCACGGGCTCAAAGTAGAGATGGAGTAGAAATTTTGCCTCCAAGGAGCAACTTACTTTCGCCCTTTCCAGGACAGTCCTATTTGTTCTCTTAGCAGTCCATGGAATGCTCAATACTCTTCTCCAGCACCACAACTCTTCAGTCTTCCTTAGTCATTTTTCAACTCTTTGATGCATAGCAAGTAATTTCAAAGACCGTGAGCTGGATTAGGTGCACCTTAGTCTCCAGACTGACATGGTTGCTCTTTATCACTCTGGAAATTCCCTGACAGCAGATTTTGCCAAAGCAATTTGTATTTTGATTTTCTGACTGCTGGTTACAAAAGTGTTGATTGTGGACCCAAGGAAGATGAAATTTCCATGAATCTCAATCTCCTCTCTACCTTTCATGGTGATGCCAGTTGGCCTCATGGCAAGAATCTTTGTTTACTTGATATTGAGCTTCAGTCTATATTGAAGACTGTAGTCTTTGATCTTTTGCAGTGAACACTCCATGCCGTCTTCATTTCTGGCAAGCACGTTTGTTTCATCTGCATAACATAGTTTTTTTCCTGAGTTTTCCTCTGATTCTGATGCCACAGTTCTCCTTATAAAGCCCGTATTTCCAAATGATCTTTTCCACATATAAATTTGGTCTGGAGAAAAGACACATTTCTGACACACTCCTTTACTGATTTTGAACCATGCACTGTTTCCTTGTTCTGCTTGAATGACTACCTCCTGGTCCAACTGTAGGTTTTGCGTGAGCAAAGTCACGTGTTCTGAAATTCCTGCTCTAGTGGCCTAGTTGCAGTAAACTGCTCTGCAATCCTGAAGGCATGTGGTACCATTGTGTCAGAAGTGACTCACAGTTAAATTTCCAACAGGTTTCTAAGCCTATTAATCACACAGGAGGTAACTGACCATCTTTCTTGTTCAGAACTGCTGATGAATTTGAACTTCTAAAAATTGCCATTTTTGAACTAGCCAACTTCCAACTGACTAAACTGTCAGAGCTCCTCCATGAATGCTATTATTGTATACCATGAACCTATAACTGACCAGCTGATGGGTTTTTAGAGGCTGTTAATTACACAGATAACTGACCATCTACCTCCCACGAAGCAGTTGTTTGATTTGAACCCTGTGCCTTCAGGATTTTAGTGCAGCTTCTTGGCTCTAGGCCCCAGAGCTCCATGAATATGAGTAGAACCCATTAATAAACAGATTGTAAGAGTACTTTACCAAGCTTGCAGATAATAGGTTTGGGTCTAATATGATTGTAACGAATGTGTAAGATAAAAAAACCAGGAAGTTAAGGAAACTAAGAATTTAATATCAACCTTCTGAATTCAAGTCATGACTTTAGAAAATATATCTATAGATGAAATGAAATGAAGGATCAGAATGCTGAATCCTTTCAAATTCAGTCAAAGCATCATTCTCCATTGAAGAGTTAGCATGTGGTAGGGAACTAATTAACTTACAACTTTTTTAAAGGTACCCAGAGGTATTCACACCAGCAATCAACTGTTTACAAACCACTAATTTAAGGTTAAACGTAATATGGAAATTCTTAATTGGAGAAAAAAGGATCATTTCATGTTACATTCCAAAGAATATAATTCTAGTTAAATTGGCCCTCTTTTCTCAGAAGATTTGATCTCTGAAGCCTGAAATGAAACTTCAGCATTTTTAATTAAATCTAAGCCTTGAAGGTTTGGTTGAAATTAAGAAAATTATTTATAAAAGTCTTCTTAAAGTCCCTCTGAAATAAGCTTTAAGCTATTAAAGTTCTAATTTTTAACATTTATAAAAGTTGAAAAAGAGAAGTACCTGAATCCTGAATTTCTATAATTATGCTCTATGACAAAAAAGTTATTTATCAAATTAATCAGTCTGTACTTATTTCAATATCTAAACTTTTAATGAAGATAAAAACAAAATAACTTATTTTTTGTTACATCCATTGATTAAGAAATGAAGATATGAAGTGAGCAAAATAAATTAAGAGAAATTTATTTCATAGAACTCAGTGACTTAGAGTTACACATGCAACTGCTGTGTTATGTGCTAAATATTTTGTAATATTCTTTCAAATTTTGTTAAGTGCTTAGAGATATTCCCATTTCAGATACCTCACCAAGCCTAACTTTATCCTATCTATAAATCACCCTTTTTCAAATGCTAGCATTATTCATCTCCTTATAAGATAAAGATTAATGATAACTTACTTTTTATAAGACAAAACTTGTAAGAATATAATTTAATCATTTTTATTATTTCAGAAATCACCATGCTGTCATTGAGAATGGGTGTTAATGCTGATCATGGAGTTCCAGATAATGTTAAAGCATTTTTTATTCTGTTGTACACATACCAATCCTCATACCCATTTTATCCTTTATATAGTTTCTTAGATACCCTATCACCATGTATTTTTCAACATTTTATAGAATTACAGAATATAACTTTTAAAATAGACTTATCTTGCAGATCTATAATTTCTTTCTTTTTCTACCTCTGTTTTATTAATTGAGTTTTAAGGTTGAATGGATTCACTTCCAATCAATGGGTAATCTAATAGGTATTATAATTATTGCACAGGAATATGCATGATAAATTAAAAGCATAATATGTGCAAAGAGTGCTAAGAAATATTATTTTAATATTTACTTACATTTTTGCTAGAGTTTGAATTGGGACTTCCTAGTGAAGTGTTGGATTTTTAAAACACTCTCTTCCATTTCTGTTGTTGTGAGATACCATAGTGTAGTCATTGACTTATAAAAATCCCCCACACAACAATCTCATTTCTGTCCTCATTCCATGATTTCCAACTACCATTCCTTCTGTTTTGTTTCCAACCTTTGCTACTAGTCACCAATTATTAGTAATGCACATTGAATTTATTATTAATGAATCTTTATCACTTATTTGGTCATTTTTACACTGCAAAAGTTAGTTGTTGTTGTTAAATGTCATCTAGTATGACTTGTAATGACCCTAAGAGCAGATGAGCTGAACCCTATGCTGTGCCATCCTGATCATCTCTGACACACTTAAGCCCATTGCTGAAGTCTCCATCAGTCCCTCTTGTTGAGAGTCTCCCTCTCTTGTTGAGAGTCTCCCTCTCTTGTTGAGAGTCTCCCTCTCTTGTTGAGAGTCTCCCTCTCTTGTTGAGAGTCTCCCTCTCCAGTAACTCTCCATTTTTTCAAGCATGATGTCTCATCATGTAAAAACTGGTATGATTTCTCAGTTTTTACCTTAGCTGTTAGTGTATATATTTGAATAATAGTTGTATTAGCAGGTCTTCTTTGTGTGAATATAGTTAGCATCCAATCTAGCCAACTTATTTGAAAAGATTCATATTTGTCCCTACCCCCAAAAAAAATGACCCAACAGAGTCTGGAATTATTGAACTATATCATTAATATAACAGGCAAGCAAAAAATTGTTGAACAATAGACCAATACATTGAGAGAACTCCCAGAAGTTTAACCTGGGTTTAGAGGAGGTCATGACATGAGGGATATTATAGCTGATGTCAGCTGGATCTTGGTATAGAGCAGAGAATGCCAGAAGAAGGTCTATTTGTACTTTATTGACTGTGCAAAGGCATTTGACTGTGTGGATCATAACAGACTTTGACTAACACTGAGAAGAACGGAAATTCTAGAAAGCTTACCTCAGCTTATACAAAACCTATGTATACCTAGACTAAGAAGCTAGTGTCTGCACAGCAAGAGAAAACTACATGGTTTGGAATTGGGAAAGGAGTGTCTTTTCTCCATATCTATTTGAGCTGTATGATGAGCAAACCAACCCCAAAGTTGAATTTTATAAAGAAGAATGTGGCATTAGGAGTGGAGAAAGACTAAGCAATAACTTACATTATGCAGAAGACATGCACTTGCTTGCAGAAATAAAAGATGTTTGAGGCACTTGCTGAAGAAGATCAAGGACTGTAACCTTCAATATGGGTTACATTTCAAGATCCAAGACAAACTTTCTCACCACTGGGCAAATAGGCAATATCATGATATGTGGAGAAAATATTTAACTTGTAAATTATTTAATCTTGCTTGTATCAACAATCATCACCCTTGGTATCAACAGTCAGGAGATCCAGAAACATGGTTTTGGGAAAACCTGCTGTTAGTGACTACTCCAACGTCCTGAAGAAAGTACACTGAATTCCTGTCATTGTTTTTCCAATTCACAGCTATTCATCTGAGATCTGTACAATGTATAAGAAATACAAATGAAAAATTGATGCCTTTGTGTGGTGATATTGGAGATGAGTACTGAATATCTATTGGATTGCCAAAATAGCAAATCTTACGTATTGGAGGAAGTAAAACCAGAGTGTTTTCTGGATACCAGGATTGCAAAGTTTCATCTCACATACGTTGAACATGTTGGCTAGGAGAGGATATTAAATCCTTGAAAAAAGTTATCATGCTTGAAATTGTCAGTGCAAGAGAGGAAGGTCTTCAACAAGATGGACTCACAGACTGTAACAATGGTATCAAGTGTGTAGGAGATTATGAGAATGGTACAAGCCTTCACAGAGTTCACATTTGTTGATCATAGAATCAATATGATTTATATGCAACTCAACAGCACTTAACACCCACTACTATACAGAATAGATTGAAATCTTACTAGAGTCTTACAAAGTCTATTCTGTTTAATCCTATCACTGCAGTCACTTTGCCAATCCATCTTGCTGAGATTTTCCCCTCTCCTTCACTGACAGTCTAATTTTCCAAGTATAATGATTTTTTCTAAGGACTGTTCTCGCCTATCAACAATCTACATTATGCAGATAACACAACCTTGCTTGCTGAAACTGAGGAGGACCTGGAGTGCTTGCTGCAGAAGGTCAAGGACTATAATCTTCAATATGGATTGAAGCTCAACATTAGGAAGACAAAGATTCTCACCACTGGGACAATTGGCAGTACCATGATCGATGCAGAAGAGACTGAGGTTGTTAACAATTACAACTTGCTTGGCTCTACAATCAACACTTTTGGCACAAGTAATCAGAAAATCAAAACACAAATTGTACTGGGAAATTCTGCTGTCAAGGACTTCTCCAAGATGTCAGTCTAGAGACTAAGGTGCTCTGATTCAGGCCGTAGTCTTTGAGTTTAGCTGTTAGGCATCAGAAAGCTGGACAATAGCTAAGAATGACAGAAGAAAACTCAATGCTTTCAAGGTGTGGTGCTGGAGACCTCCAAGAAAACAAATAAGCCTGTCTTGGAGAGGATGAAACCAAGTTTCTCCTTGGAGGCTAGGGTTTTGAAGCTCTGTCTCACATAGTTTGGGCACATGTCCAGAAGGGACCAATCCTTGTAGAAGGACATCATGCTCAGGAGGGGGGAGGGACAGCATAAGATAGGATGACACAGGATGAGATGGATTGATACAGTAACTGGGGCATTAGGAGATGGTGTGTAAGAGTCAGTGAGACTGGTTCAGGATAGGGTAGATTCAGAGCTGCTGAGTCACAGGTGGCTTGATGGCACATATCAACAACAAGAAGAATCCCCTCCTTATCACACATCAATTTAAAAACACCATGGATTTTCTCAGGCATACCTTAATCTTAATTTGATATCTTTGCTCTTTGTTACTTTGAATAGCTTCTTGACAGCAGATTTGTCTAATGTAACAAAATATTTGACTCTTATTTATTGTTTTAATGAATACTGATTGTGTATCCAAACAAAAGTATACTCTTCACATCTTTTTTCCCATCTATCACAGAAGAATTTCATGACACAACATATGAGCAAGAGCCTATGGTGATGAAAGAAGAAGTTCAGGCTGCTTTGAAGGACATGGCAAAAAATAAGGCTCCAGGAATAGATGGTATACCAATTGACATATTTCAGTTAACAGA
>NW_006400132.1:1009290-1010557 GCF_000299155.1 Elephantulus edwardii
TCTTGAATTCTTCCTTGTGCTTTGGCTTATCTATGTTCCATTGCAATCTTCAGAGTTTCTTCTGACATCCATTTTGGTCTTTTCTTCCTCTTCTGTCTTTGTAATGACTGTTTACACTCTTCCTGGATGATACATTTAACATCCTCCCACAACTCATCTGGTCTTCGCTCACACACACATATACTAACAACCAGAGCCAAAGAGGAGGAAATAGAAGTTTTCTAACAAATTTTGCAATCAGAAATCAATTAAACATGCGACCAAGAGACACTAATAATAATGAGTGACTGGAATGAAAAAGTTGGGACCCGAGAACAAGGATCACTATTTGGAAAACATGGATTTGGTGACAGAAATGAGGGTAGGGAAAGAACGACAGAATTCTGCACAATTATTTATTCATTGCAAATACCCTGTATGAGAAATATAAACTCAGACTATACACATGGATTTCACCTGATGGTATGCACTGGAGTCAGATCAATTACATCTGTGGAAGTACTCCTTAGAGAAGTTCAGTATCAGCAGGCAACCTAGGCCAGGTAGTAATTGTGAAACAAACCATCAACTATTTATATGTAAACTCAAATTAAAGCGAAAGGAGTCCAAATCACATCTTCAGGAATCAACATGACATCTTGAGTCTATCCCACATTAACTTAATAGACAACTCAGGAACTGGATCGAGATCTTGAACAGTAATAAACAAACTCAGATGAGCTGTGAGAGGATGTGAAGAATATCAACCACAAGGAAAGCAAAAGGTAATTACAAAGACAGAAAAATGAGAAAAATCCAGATGTCAGAAAAGATTCAGATCATTGCACTAGAGCATTGAGAAGTCAAAGCAAAGAGAAGAAATCAAGAAGTTAAGGAGTTGAATAGAAGATTTAAATGAGCAGCTCCAGAAAACAAAGCAAAATATTATAATGAAATGTGCAAAGAACTGGAGTCAGATAATCAAAAAGGCTGCACCTACTAGAAATTTCTTAAGCTGGCAGAACTAAAGAACAAATTCAAGCCTCAAGTTGCAATACTTAATGATGCTATGGGCAAAATATTGAATGACACAGGAATAATTAAAACAAGATTGGAATACACATAGTCACTGTACAAAAAATTTTCGGCTGACCCAAAAAAAATTCAAAAAACAACATATGACCAAGTTAAAATGATGATGAAGGAGGCTGTTCTGAAGGAACTGGCAAAAAGCAAGGCCCAGGAACTGATGGGTTATCAAATGACATATCTCAGCAAACAGATGCTG
>NW_006400132.1:1015314-1016457 GCF_000299155.1 Elephantulus edwardii
CTAAGCACTGTGACACTGATGTGCTAAATGTGATAATGGTTACCCATGGGGTTTGGTAGAGCTCCAACCAAAAAAAAAGCTTGGAATCAGGAGTGGCATCAATTTCCATAAAGAAATTGCCTTCAGAAACCCTATTAACCTAGAGAAAGGATGAAAGTTACACATGTGTTGAGAACTTTTGTTTGCTATGTGTCGCCAATGACTATAACTTAATAAGAACAACATTCTTGGAAGTGATTTTGGTCATTTCTTCCTTTGTCTATTTGTAATCTGTTTTTCATTGTGAAAAGTTGTCTTGTCCATTTTGTAATTGTGTTACCAGTCTTTTTCTTCTACAGGCCCAGTATTATTCTGTAAATATTTGTTATGAGATCCTGGTCTGAGATAATATTGCCAAAAATTTTCCCCCCTTAATTTGGCCTCTTTTCATCCTGTTGGAAAAAGTATTTTATGAGCACAGATATTTAATCTTTAGAAAGCCTTATTCATTAATTTTATCTTTTTCAGATTATGCAATTCTGACTGTATTAAGCAGTCTCTTTATATCATAGAATAGGCCTTCTAAGCTTGGTTCCAGTTTGTCTTGTATGAACTTTATGCTTTGGGCTTTATTCCTAGATCTCTGATCTGCCTTGATTTGATTTTTATGTTTGGTGTGAGGTGTGCATCCTTTTTTAGCTTTCCAAGGAGCTGGAGTAAGAATATCAAAAGAGCTGGACACTCTCAGCATTTCTAAAGCTCAGGGAACTGAAGAACAAATTCAAACCTCGAGTTGCTATAATCAAGGATGCTTTAAGGAGAATATTAAATGATCCAGGAAGTATTAAAAGAAGATGAAAAGAATATACTGCATCACTGTCTCGGAAGGAAATTGGCAGACACAGAAGAATTTAATGAAACAACATATGCGCAAGAGCCTATGGTGATGAAGGAAGAAGTTCAAGCTGCTTTGAAGGAGAAAGAAAAAAAAAACAAGACCCCAGGAATAGATGGTTTACCAATTAACATACTTCAGCTAACAGATGCTGCCTTGGATGTGCTCACCAGGTTGTGCCAAGAAATCTGGAGAACAACCACTTGGCCAACTGACGGGAAGAGATTTATATTTGTTTCCATCCCAAAAAGGGTGATCCAACAGAGTGT
>NW_006400132.1:1017512-1022227 GCF_000299155.1 Elephantulus edwardii
TTGAGTAAGCCCCTCTACAAGGTGGAATGATTCAGTGACTGGGGTAATCGGGATGGATGTGTCTGAGACAGCGTGATTGGCACAGGACAGAACAGAGTTTAGGGCTGTTGTACATAGGGTCGCTATGAGTTGCAAGCAACTCGATGGCACATAAGCTACAGTGCAATTTTACCAGTAGCATTTGTTGAAGAGGATATAATTTCTCTACCCAAAAGGTTTTATTTTCTTGTCGAATATTAGTTGACCATAGAAAGGTCCATTTCTGGGTTCTCAATTCTGTCCCACTGGTCTGTGTGCCTGTTATTGTACCAGTACCATTCTATTTTTGTTACTACTGCTGTGTTTTGAGGTCAAGGAGTGCTATGACTCCCACTTCATTTTTGTTTGTAAGAAATGCTTTGTTTATTCAAGGTCTTTTTCTTCTCCAAATAAACTTGTCAATTTCTCTTTCTATCACCTTGAGAAAATGAATTTAGTATTTCTATTGAAATTGCATTGAACATGTAGTTTGTTTTTTTTTTTCAGGATTGTCATTTTCACAATATTGAGTCTTCCAATCCATGAACAGAGTCCATTTTCCAGTTTGTTTAGATCTTTTATTGTGTCTCACAGAAATATTCTGTAGCTTTCTTTGTACAGGTCTTTTGTGACTCTAGTTAGTTTTATTTCCAAGTGTCTCAATTTGTGGTTGGCTAGCTCTGTTGCCCTAGTGGACGGAAAGTTTTGCTACCAAGCCAAAGTTGTGCGATTGTAATCTGTGGCCCTCAGGCCTGGTTTTAATAGTTTTTTGTCAAACATTCTTATAAGTGGTATAGCACTGGTCTGTCCATCTGCTGTACTCGTGTTTGCAGTGGTGCTAAACACTAGATGCTGATGTGTCAAATGTGATAATGGTTACCCATGGCAGACAGTGTTTGGTGGAGTTTCCCAATTAAACAAGCTTGGAAGCAGGAATGGCATCCACTTCCGAAATGGTTTACCTTCAGAAATTCTACGAACGTGGAGAAATGATGAAAGTTATACAACTGTTCAGTTTTTTCATTCGTAGGGTCACTATGAGTCATCTACCAGTTGACAGCACTTAATAACAATAACATTTTAAATAGTATTTCTTTCTTGGTTTCCTTCTCTGAGTGCTCTTTTAGAGAAATTAGATGAATAACCCTGATTTTTGGATATCGATCCTATATTCTGCTCCCCTGTGGACCTGGGGTCTTTGAAAATTCATGTGGCCTTGGAAAGGTGAGGATGGTTTTTTTGGTGTTTTTTTGTTTATTTGTTTTTTTCCTCTGTATTGCATGAGGACTACTGGCTCTGGAGTGTTTACTTGGCCAGATGCCTCTTGCAAGAACCAAGGAGAACCCGGGATGTGGGTCTGAGATCTTTGAAAACTATTTCTTATTTGTTGACTATATACTTGGACCTCACCTGATGGTATGCATATGATTTAGACTTGCTATATCTGTGGAATTAATCATTGGAGAAGCTCGGTATCAGCTGTAAAAACTAGGACAGGTGATGACTATGGTTGAAACCATCAATTACTCATATGCACATTCAAACTGAAGCTAAAGAAAATTATATCAAATCCAGAAGAATAAAGCATGTGACCTTTACTCTATGCCATGTAAATTAAGAAACGATCTCAGAGACAGTTTTGAGGCCTTGAATAATGACAGAAGGCAAGATAAACTGTGCAAGGTTATAATATCAATAATATTATCCATGAAGAATGCAAAAAGTTGTTACAAAGACAAAGAAAGAAGAAGAAAAAATCAAGATAGATGTCAGAATACACTCTGAACAGCAGAGTGTTGAGAAGCCAAAGCAAAGAGAAGAAATTAGGAAGTTTCAAAGCTGAATAGAAAATTTTAAAAACTAGCTCAGGAAGAAAAAGCAAAGTACTATAATAAAATAAGCAAAGAGTTGGAGCCTGAAAATCAAAAGAGCCAAACTCGCTTGACACTTCTTAAGCTGAAGGAACTAAAGAATAATTTCAAGCCTCAAGCTGCAATACTTAAGGACGTTTCAGGTAGAATATTGAATTATCCAGGAAGCATTAAGAGAAAATTGAAGAAGTACAAAATCACCATGCCAAAATAATGAACTGACACAGAAGAATTTAATGAAACACCATATCACCAAGAGGCAATGGTAATGAAGGAGAAAGTTCAAGCTTCTCTGAAGTAATTGACAAACAAAAAATAAAAAAATAAAAAAAGCCCCGGTCATTGATGACATACCAATTGACATGACAAAGATTGACTTGACAGAGAGTGGAAATTATTGAATGACATCACTAATATCACACACAAGCAAAATAGTATTGAAGAAAATAAAATTTAAAAAAAGACTGAAATTGTCAGGGAATTACCAGAAATACAAGCTGGGTTTATAAGAGGCTGTGGCATTGGTGGTATCAATGCAAATATCAGCTGGACTTTGATTGAAAGAAAAGAGTACCGAAGGAGTGTCTGTTTTTCATTGACTATGCAAAGGCACTTGACTGTATTGTTCACAACACATTCTGGCTAACTTTGAGAATAATTATAACCCTAGTGCACTTGATTATGCTCATGAGAAACCTCTACTTGGACTAAAAGAGAGTTGTCAGAACAAGGAAACACTCTATGGGTCAAAATTGGGAAGGGTGTACACCATGGATGCATCCTGTCTCAATACCTTTTCAATCTATATACAAATCTATATACAATCTATACGTTCAGGAGGCTGTACTTTATGAGGAGGACTGTGGCATCAGTATTAGACGAAGACTTAGAAACAGTCTATTATGCTGGTGACACAATCTTTCATGCTGAAACTGAGGAGGTCCTGTAGCATTTGGTGCAAAGTGTCAAGGACTTCAATCTATAGTACAGATTGAAGCTCAACATAAAAAAAATTCTCACCACTGGGCCATTTGGTAGCATCATGATAGATGGAGGAGAGTTTGAGATTGTTAACAATTTCACCTTGTTTGGTTCCACAACCAAAATTTGTAGCACCAGCAGTCAGAATCAAGAGATGAATTGCATCAGAAAAATCTACTGTCAGGGACCTCTTCAGATGACTATAGAGTAACAGTATCAGTCTAGACTAAGTTGCACCTGATCCTGGCCATGGTCTTAGCAATTACTTGTTATGCATCAGAGAGCTGGGCAATGACCAAAGATGACAGAAAACTTGGTATCTCTGAACTGTGGTGCTGGAGAAGAGTACAGATTATACTGTAGCCAAGTTGTTCCTTGGAGTAAAAGATTTTGAAGCTCCATCTCATATACTTTGGGCATGTTTCCAGAAGTATATTAGGCTTGGAAATGTAAAGGGGAATCCACCAAGGAGAGAGACCTTGAATGAAATGGACTGACACAATAACTGGCTAAATAGGATAGGTGTGTCAGAGACAATGAGATGGGTTCAGGACAGAGCAGGGTTCAGAGTCATTGCGTTTAGGGTGGCTTTGAGTCATAGTCAACTAGGGCACACACAACCACTACAACAATTACTAGGGAGTTCTTATGGCCTAGTGGTAAAAGAGCTGTGCTGTAATCCAAAAGGCATGCCATTTGGAACCACTAGGTGCTCCATGAGAGTAGGATAGGAAAGTTCTTCTTGTGCAGTTAACTGTCTCTAAAAACACATGAGATCTGAGCTATGAGTCAGTTTTGACTTGATGGTACACAACAACAATAATGCTTACAATCTATCTCTATAAATTCCATTTCACTTTTTACACTTCATTTTTTTTTTTAGATTCAGACTTGGTACATTTAATTTTATAGTTATTAATGGATGTGTGGAGCTGTTTCTCCTCATTTTTAAGTCATGTTACAATAGTAGATTAAGATCCTTAATTAGGTCTTCCTCTGGAGGCCTGGTGGTAAGAAACTGTGTTGCAATCTCAAAGGCACATGACTCAAATCCATCAGCTGCTCTGAGGAAGGAGGTTTGACAATCTCATCCTATGTGATTTACTATTTCTGAAAACCCGCTAGAAGGTGGACTATGGGTTTGTTTCAACTCAATAGCACACAACATCAATAACATTCTGAAGGACTCACTCCAAGCGTTCTGAGTTCATTCTATCTTGAGTTCTATCATGGTTCCTGTGCTACTCATAGTTTTGATGGCTTTATTTTAGAAGTAGATGACCAGTATGCTTTTTATTATGTCTCAGTCTGGAAGTCACTTGTGATGAATGACCCTGATGGGTTCATGTATAGTTCTCAGTATAATAGTAACATTCAAGACACAACATGTGTTAGTTTCCTGTTGTGTTCTGTAGACTCAAAACCCACGCATAGCCTACCCTCAAGATGGTTTTCAGAAACAATTTAATTACATCATAGAAGATTTCCCCTTCTTCTCTGCATAAGCTGGCAGATCTGAACTATGTGCCTTTGGGATTGCAGCACAGCTTCCTATCACTAGGCCCAAACAAAACACAATGTCACAGAGTTGATATTTATAAAGAATTAAATCTTATCTCACAGTTATTTCCCGATATAAGAAATCTAAATTAATTGTGCTTACTCTGTCTATTCTGTTGTTGTTGTAATGTGCCGTCGAGTCGTTTGTGACTCATAGCGACCCTATGCACAACAGCCCTAAACCCTGCTCTATCCTGCGCCAACTGCACCGCCTCTGACACACCCATCCCGATTACCCTTGTCACCGAATCAATCCATCTCATAGAGGGTCGTCCCCTCCTGAGC
>NW_006400132.1:1024409-1030421 GCF_000299155.1 Elephantulus edwardii
ACTACTGATTCTTCTTCACTGTTCCCAACTTTTGCATTCCAGTCACCTATTATTAGGAATTAAAATAATATTGTGTGTCTTCTCGTTTCTCAGTTGTTGGTGGTGGTGCAGTGGAATTGAGCATGACTCATAGTCATATGGGTAGACATCCTCTCCACTCCTCTGCCATCTTCATCACCTCAGACATATGTGAACCAATTCTTGTAGTCACTGTGTCAATCTATCTGATTGAGTGGTTTCTTTCCGCCCCCCACCCCACCTCTGTTGTTGTTGCTAAGTGCCGTCAAGTCACAGGCACCTCATAGAGACCCTATGAACTAAAGTCCTCAACACTTGCGTGACTTTCATCCTTTCTCCAAGTTCATAGGGTTTCCAGAGGCAAGCTATTTATGGAAGTAGATGCCACTTCTGCTTCCAACCTTGTTTCAACTGGAGGGGACGCCACCAAACACTGTCCACCATGGATAACCATTATCGATTTAACCTTACCTTCTACCTTTCCAAATATGGTGTACCTTTCCAAAGAATAGCATCTCAAAACAATCTGCCCAAAGTATGTGAGACAAATCTTTGCCATTTTTCCCTCCAAGGATCCCTCCGGCTGTATTTTCTCTAAGACATATCTATTTATTCTTTTGACAGTCCATAGGCTATTCAATAATATTCCCTAATACCACAACTCAAAGGCGTCAATCTTTCTTCTCTCATCCTTACACATTGTCCAGCTTTCAGATGAATAGCAAGTGATTGAAAAGACCATGATTTGAACCAGAATTACTAAGTCTTCCAACTGATATCATTGTTCCTCAGTAATTTGTAGAGATCTCTGACTCTATTCTTTCCCAATGCTGGTTCCAAGCATGTTGATTGTGGATCCAAGTAAGATGAAGTAATTGATCATTTCAACCTTTTACCCATCTTTCATGATGTTGCCTATTTATTGATAGTAGTGGTGAGAGATTTTGCTTTCTTAAAATTCATATGTAATCAATATTGAAGGCTGTTCTCATTTACCTTCCAGTTTCAGTAGTGCAATAAATTATTTTTGTTAGTTAACAAGTAGAGTCCTCTTCTATGTCTCATTGTCTTTGGAGAAAGATCACTCAGATTGGATTTGGACTCACTTTGCCTGAGAGAAAAACTCTCAGTGAGATGGACTGACACATTGACAGTAAAACATGACTCAATAATGGCAGAGATTCATAGATGAAACAGATATAAGACAGTTAAAAGTTTTGATCTCTTTTTCATAGGGTCATTGTGAGTCACAGTTGACGGGATGGCTCCTGAAGAAAACAACTACCTTGGAAGAAGGTTTTGTTACCTTATATGTTAACATCTTCAGTGTTTTTATTTCTAAACAAGGACACATTCATATGTTCCAGGGATTTTAATTTCATTGTATCTTTTTGGGAAACGCAATATACAACATAATAGTAATATATTCTTGTATAATTCTAGAAATTTCTTGTATGTTTACCCAATATGTTTCATAAAGCTACCAGGTTAATCTATTATCAATACAAACATATAATTGTACAAGTACAAAACTCTGATGACAATTTTAAGTAGCAAAATAGAAACCATTAAAATAATTCAGCTATATATATGAAAACAGGCAACTTTTTTTTTGTACAGTATTAATTGTTAGCTGCAATGGAGTATACAATGACTTTTAGCAGGTTAATGTACACCATCCTTTTCTCATATCTTTCACCTCATCACTTTATACTTCATTAATTTATATTTTGACCTGATACTACCTCATGTCAGCTCCTTCCATACTAGCAGATTTCCACTCAGAAAATCAAAGCCTAAACATTGTTACTGCTCTTATTTAAATTAATAAGTGAGGTGACCTTGTATTTCTTCTTACTAGTCTATACAAAGTCAGTCTGATAATAGATGTAAACTGTTTCTAAATAAGACGTTTAATATTCAAATGCTTCCAGTGACCTGAATAAATCACCCATTTCATATCTTAATCTAGTATCAAATGCATGGCAATTCATATTGTTCTTAGATGTGGACTGGGCAGATAATCACTAAATAAACATGTCAGTAAATATTCTAGCCAGGTTGCGATTGCTTTTGCAAACATTGTATTAAAAAATCTTGAACATTCAAAATATTATGACTGAATTGGGAGATTTTCTGGACTTGAAACTTTGAAAGGGGTAAAATTAAAAGTTGCTTGGAATGTATGCAAAGTGAGAAAATGTCTGCAATCTATACTTTCCAATTTTGATACTTAGAATATCCCAAGCAATTAGGCATCTATAAATTAATATGCATGTAAGTTTACATTATCATTATGCAAAATTATTTTTCTTTAAAAAATATAACTCACTACAAGTTACACACAAACCAGCACAACAGGGCTAAATATAAACAGTGACAGCAGAATTTATTTATCAACACAACAATTAACTGTAACAGAACTGAGGATGAGAACAGGCACTGATGCTGGACTTTTCCACTATATATAAGAAATTTGTAAATTCAGGAAAAGAAAAATTAAAGAGGAGGAAGTAAAAAATGGATGTCATTCATAAGTAGGGGTAAAGGGAGAGGAAAAGATGAAAAATACAAAGGCTTTTGATAAATTTGTGATCTAGTTTTAAACGTTATAAACTTCTGGGAGGAATTATTTGACAAAATTATCAAATAAATTGACACACACACAGACACACACAAGCTCTTATGGCTTAATGGTAAGAAACTGCACTGTAATATACATTATGAGATAAAAATATCCTATTTTCCCAAGAGTATACATCAGCATTGTCTCAAAATTCTGCAATTCCAAAATTAGAGTCCATTAACTGCCTCTCATGTGGTTAATTGACTCTAAACACCCACTGGAGGGTCAGTTATGGGTGGGATTCAAATCTAAGGTATACAGAAACAACAATATTGTCCAAGACTAATTATAAATAATTCTACTTGGCTCCTAAGACACACCAAATTACAGGGTCATAAAAAAATAAAATGGCAGAGGTTGCTCTCACAGGCTCTAAACTGACATTTCCCTGAATTCAGAAGTTTAGAGAAACACACAAGTGGGGTAGCTGCCCAACTAATCTCTAGAGCATTGTCTTCAGATGAAGAACATATCAATATCTCAAAGAAAGCAAGCTATCCCACACAATACACAAGCGTAAAACATGATGTCACCACCAAAGGGTGACACAGTATCAATGGATTTCCTGAAGCCAGAATGTCTGATGGAACATTCTGACACAGAATTTAAAAGAATGATTGAATACATTCAATGGATAAAAGACAAACATGAAGAATTACAGGATACTACAAGCAAAAACCAGGAGGAACTCAAAACACAATCCAGAACAATGCAGAGAAAACAAACAAGGCATTAGTGACACTGGAAAAACAAGAAACCACTGTCCAAAATATAAAGTCCAATGTTTCAGATGCTGTCAACTTGAGCAGAGTTGAAGAGACAAAACACAAAATCAGTGAAATAGAAGATGTAATTGTCACCACTAATCTTCTAGAGCAAAAAGCAGACTCAAAAAAGAAGGAAAAAGAAGAAAAACTAAGAATAATGTGGGACAACATCAAGAAAAATAACATGCACATCATTGGAATCCCAGAAAAGGAAGAAGCAAGTAAAGGCACTGAAAAAGTTGTGGAAGAATTACTGGAGGAAAACTTCACAGACATAATGAAGAATGAGAGAATATATATTCAAGAAGCTAAGCGAACACTATATAGACTAGATCCCAAAAGGAAAACGTCAAGGCATATCATAGTTATTGACCAGAACCAAAGATAAGAAGAGAATCCTGAAAGCAGCAAGGGAGAAACAAAGAGTAAGCTATAAGGGAGAACAGATAAGATTAACTGCTGATTTCTCAGCAGAAACCATGCAAACAAGAAGAGAGTGGAAGGACGTATATCAAACACTCAGAGAACACAACAGTCAACCAAGAATACAGTACCCAGAAAAATTACCCATCAAATATGAAGGAGAGATCAAGATATTCTCAGAAAAGCAGAACCTAAGAGAGTTTATAAAAAAGCAAGACCAATGTTGCACAAATGACTCAGAGTTGTCCTTCTTACAGAGGTACCACATAAAGCATCATGGGCCAAAGTAACTAGTAACAATAACAAAAAAAACCTCACCACAACGATAACAATAAAACCTTGCATCCCAATAATCACACTGAATGTGAATGGTTTAAATCCACTGCTGGAGAAAAAAGAGTAGCAGATTGGATAAAAAAAAAAAATCCACCAATATGTTGTCTACAAGAGATACATCTGATAAATGAAGATAAAGAAAGACTAAAAATAAAAGGGTAGGGAAAAATATACCAAGCAAATGACAACCAGAAAAAAGCAGGAGTAGTGGTGATATTAATCTCTGATAAAATAAATGTCAATGTAAAAGTCATCACAAAGGACAAGGGAGATCACTACACAATGCTGAAAGGGTCAATAGAACAAGAGGACATAAAAATAACAAATATCTATGCAACAAATGAAAGACCTACAAAATAAATAAAACAAACATTAACAAAACGGAAAAAGGAAATAGACAATACTACTATAGTAGTTGGAGACTTCAGTACACTCCTCTCAAGAAAAGATAGAACTACCAGAAAGAAACTCAACAGAGATACTGACGAATTAAACATAATAAACCAACTTGATCTCATAGATATTTATAGGCTAATGCACCCCCAAAAAGTACAGTATACCTTCTTCTCCAATGTGCATGGAACTTTCTCCAGAATAGATCACATTCTAGGTCACAAGGCAAACATCAACAAATTAAAAAACATAGAAATTATACAAAGGATCTTCTCAGACCACAATGCCACAAATTTAGAAATTAATAACCAGAGGATAAAGGAGTAAAAAATCTTACATTTGGAAGCTGAACAACAACTTTCTTGAACATGACTGGGTACAAGAAGAAATAAAAAATAAAATTAAAAAGTTTCTTGAAACAAATGACAATGATAACACTACTTACCAAAACCTCTGGAACACATCCAAAGCAGTAATCAGAGGTCAATTTACAGCAATAAGCAGACACACCAAAGGCAGGAAAAATTGACCATTGACTCTCTAACACAACATCTCCAGCAAATTGAAAAAGAACAGCAAGAAAATCCAACACCCTCTAAGAAAACTGAAATTATAAAAATTAGAATAGAGATACATTAAATAGAAAACTAAAAAACAATTGAAATTATCAACAAAACTAGGAGTTGGTTCCTTGAAAAGATTAATAAAACCTACAGACCACTAGCAAAGCCCACAGAAAAAAGGCGAAGACACAAATAATCCGAATAAGAGATGAATCAGGCAACATCACAACAGAACCAATTAAGATAAAAAACCTAACATTAGAGTATTATTAAAAAACTATACTAAAACAAATATGAAGACCTATATGAAATGGACAAATACTTAGAAATGTACAATCTACCTAAACTGACACAAACCGAAATTGAACATCTGAACGAAACCATTACAAAAGAAGATATTGAAAAGGTAATACAACTTCCAACCAAAAAAAGTCCTGTACCAGATGATTTTACAAGTGAATTTTATCAAACATTCAGAGAAGAACTGTCACTAATTCTACATAAACTATTTCAGAAATTAGAAAAAGATGGAATTCTCCCAGACTCATTCTATGAAGCAAACATATCCTTGATACCAAAGCCAGGAAAGGATACCACCAAAACAGAAAAATATAGGCCAATATCTCTCATGAACATAGATGCAAAAATCCTGGATAAAATACTGGCCAATAGAATTTAATGATACATCAAAGAAATAATTCACCATGGCCAAGTGGGATTCATAACAGGTAGGCAAGGATGGTTCAACATAAGGAAAACAACTAATGTAATTCATCACATTAGCAAAGCAAAGAATAAGAACCATATGATCCCATCAATTGATGCAGAAAAGACCTTTGACAAAATCCAACACCCGTTCCTGATTAAAACACTCAACAACATAGGA
>NW_006400132.1:1031184-1041133 GCF_000299155.1 Elephantulus edwardii
AAGACAGCATGGTACTGGTAAAATGACAGACCCAAAGATCAATGGAATAGAATTGAGAACCTGGAAATCAGCCTATCTACCTATGGTCAACTGATTTTTGACAAGGAGATGAAATCAGTGAAGTGGGGAAACGGCAGACTTTTTAACAAACGGTGTTGGCAAAATTGGAAAAATATCTTCAGAAGACTCAAGCAAGATCCACACCTCACTGCATATAAAAAACCAACTCAAGGTGGATCATGGATCTAGGACTAAAACCAAGGAGTATAAAGTTCATTAAAGAAAAGCTTGGAAAAACTCTAGTAGTCCTAATCTACAACATAAACAGTCTTCCAAGTATCTCGAAAAACCATGAGAAGATAAAATAGATGAATGGGACCTTCTAAGAATCAAACCCCTATGCACATTCAAAAACTTCTCCAACTGTAAAAAGAGAAGCCAAAGACTGTGATAAAGTATTTGGTAATGACATATCAGATAAGGGACTTATATCGAGAATTTATAAAGCACTTGAGCACCACAACAAAACAAAGGTAAATAATCCAATTGAAAAATGGGCACAGGATTTGAACAGACACTTCACCAAAGAAGACATTCAGATGGACAACAAGCACATGAATAAATGTTCTAAATCCCTAGCTCTAAGAGAGATGCAAATCAAAACAACTATGAGATAGCATCTCACCCCGGTAAAAATAGCAAAATTTAACAGAACAGCAAGCAACAAATGCTGGCGAATTGTGGAGAAACTGGAACCCTTATTCATTGTGGGTGGAAGTGTAAAATGGTGCAACCACTGTGGAAAGTAGTGTGGCACTTTCTCAAAAAGTTGCAAATAGAGATACCATTTGACCCAAGAATTTCACTACTGGGAATATAGCCTAAAAAGACCATAACAGACATCCAAGTAGATATATGTACACCCATGTTTATCATGGCTTTGTTCACAGTACCAAGGAGTTGGAAACAACCCAACTGCCTATCAACAAATAAATTGATAGAGAAGCTGTGGTATATTCACTCAATGGAATACTATGCTGTATTGAAAAACAAGGAACTCATGCAATATTATTCACAATGGGTGACCCTGGAGTGAAATATCTCAGTCACAAAAGGACAAATACTACATGGTGCCACTGTTGTAGAATGGGAGTGACGTCAGAGTAGGGGTAAGATTAGGAAAACCTGGATAAATTATTTTTACTGCATTGAAACTGATGAGGGAGAGAACAGTTTAAAAGCGATATATGATAGGGTATTACGGTTATCACAAGAGTCCAGAATTAATGTTGCATAGTGGAGTGCACTTGGGGCAGTGGGGTGGGGGGTAGTTGTGGGATTGTATACCAATGAAAGAATTTTTCTTTTACTTTTCAAAGAGAGGAGAGAAGTGGGGGTAGGGAGGTGTGAGCAGGGAGGAAAGTGAAACAATGAATGAATGAAAATCCAAAATCACTGTAAATGTTCATTAAAATTAATAAAATAAAACTAAAATAAAGAAAGTCTTCATCTTTTTCTCTCATCTCCCTCTTCCCCACCATTAAATTTTTTAAAGGAATATCACCTCCTGACAAAATTTCATAAGTGGGTGAGATAAGATTTCCTCATCTTTGCCTCAAAGGAGACACTTGATTGCACTTCCTCCAAGACAGACTTTGATTTCTTTAGATATCTCAAGAGTGATTCCAATTCATAAATAGCAGGCCACAGAAAATCCCATGAACAGTAAAGGGACATGGATAGTTACAATAGTAATTATATAGACCAGATTGGAAGTCAGTTTAAAGGAGGAAAATAATGGCAAACATCATTTAATAATTGGAACATTTGAGGTAAGTAGTTTGAATGTCCAAAAACTAGAAACTGTGAAAAATGAAATAGAACACATGAACATTAGCATCAATGAGAAGAGAAGGCTAGCTTTGGCCACTGTGAATCAGATTATATGGTATTCTATGCTGATCATGAAAAAGAGAAAAATAATATTGTTGTGCTAATAGACAAAAAGTCAATTTCAAGTAATATCATGAAATACACTGTGAGTCATAAAATATTATCTATACATATACAAGGAACACCTGTTAATATGACTATTATTCAAATATGTGGTGCTATATTTAGAGACAAAGAAGAAGAAATTGGCAATTTTCACCAAATCTTGCAGTCTAAAATTTGTCAAACATGTAATGAAGACGTATTAATAATAAGTTAATGACTGGGTTGCAAAAGTTGGGAATAGTGAAGAAATGTTGAAAATAGTGAAGAAAAATGTTGAAAAATATGGGCTTGGTGATAGAAATGAGGCTGGAAATAGATAAAATTTTGTATTTTCAATTATTTTTTTATTGCAAATATCTTTTTTAAATGACACAATGACTTTACACATGGACTTCATCTAATTGCCTGCAGATTGACTATATCTGTGGAAGGAATTGCTGAGGAAGGTCATGAATAATAGTCAAAACAAAGAGAAGGTAAGAATGTGGGTCAGACCATCAGTTACTCATGTGTAAGTTCAAATTAAAGCTGAAGAAAATGAAAGTAAGTCCACAAGAACTAAGATATGATCTTGAATCTATTCCATCTGAATTTCAAGATCAACTTTGAAATAGGTTTGAGGCATTTAACACCAATGATTGAAGACCAGATGAGTTATGAGATGATATAAAAAATATCATCCATGAGCAAAGTAGATCATTACAAAGACAGAAGAGAAACAGAGAATGGAAACAGATGTCAGAAGAGACACTAATTGCACTAGAGCATCAAAAAGCCAAAACAAATGGAACACATGCTGAAGTAAAAGAGTTGAAAAGAATTTCCAAGAACAGCTTGAGAGAATAAAGCAAAATAATGTGCAAAGAGTTATAATTGGAGAATAGAAAATGAAGAACTCGCTCTGTATTTCTCAAGCTGAGTGTACTGAAAACCAAATTTAAACCTCGAGTTGCCATACTGAAAGATGCTATGGACAATATATTGAGTGACCCAGAAACAACTAAAAGATAGATGGAATACACAGAATCACTGCACCCAAAAGTTTGACTGACATTGAAAATTTTAAGGCAATACCATACAAGGAGGAAGCAATGGTAATGAACAAGGAAATGCAAACTGCATTGAAGGCATTGGGGGGGAAAAAGGCCTCAGGAATCATTGAGATACCAAATTATTTGTTTCAATTGGCAGATGCAGCCCTGAATGTGCTCATCAATCTCTGCCAGGAAGTTTAGAAGACAGCTGTCTGGCCAATGGTTTGGAAGAATTTCATATTTGTTCCCATTCTCTAGAAAGATAATCCAATAGAATATGGAAACTATTGAGCAATATAATTAATATCACCAGATAGCAAATACTGCTGCAGATCATTCAAAAATGGCTAGAACAGTAGATACATAGGGAACTTTCAGAGTTAAGTAAGATTTAGAAGAGGCCATGACACCAGGAATATCTTTGCTGATGTGAGAGATGAACCCTAGCTGAAAATAGAGAATAGGAGAAGAATGTCTACTTGTGCTTTATTGACTATGAAAAATCTTTTGACTGTGTAGATTACACTTAGTTATGGCAAACATTGAGAAGAATGGGTGTACCAGAGCATTTAATTGTGCTAATGCAAAACCTATACAACAGCCTCCTGGTCCAGGTATAGGTTGTACACGTCTTGACAGCACCTAGCAAAAAGAGTGATAAATTTATGATATTCTTTATACATTGGCATGGTCTTATTTTGATAAAAATTCTCCCTCCTATTCCTAATACTGAAGAGCAACGATGTCAGTCTGGAGACTAGGGTGAGCCTCATCCAGACCATGGTCTTTGCAATTACTTGTTATGCATCACAAAACTGGACAATAACTAGGGATGGTAGAAGGAGAATTGGTGTCTTTGAGCAACAGTGCTGGAGAAAAGTAATGAATATATCATGGATTGTTAGGGGAACGAATAGGTTCAGCCTGGAAAGGATGAAACCAGTCTGTTTCTTGGAGACAAGGATTCCGAAGCTCCATCTACCATACTTCAGACATGCTTCAAGGATTTACTAGACTTGGAGAAGGACAGCGCAAGAGAGGAAGACCCTCAAAGAGATGAATTGACTCAGTGACTGGGGTAAAGGTGGTAGATGTGTCAGAGACAGTAAGGCTGGTTCAGGATACAACAGGGTTCAGAGTTATTGTACATATGGATTCTATGAGTCACAAGTGGCTTAACAGCACGTAACAATGACAACAAAGAGATTATATCTAGAATTTAAAACATTTTGTAAGAAGCTATTCAATCTATAATATTTTATTACACATTTATGATGATTGAAACTGAGGCTCTCTTCTAAGCCTTTGAGGCTTTGCTGGTTTATATCTGGTAAGCTTGGCTTTTCTGAGTGGATTGCTGGCCTGTAGAGGTTATTTTAAAATATCTTCTTACTTGTAGACACCTTCATTCTTTGTACTTTATAGAAAGAAAATAAGCCTTCCTTTGGGATTTCCCCCCCTTAAATCATCAATTAAACTCAAGAATGATTGTGCGGTTGTTATTTTTGTTCAACATTTGATAAAGCTTTTTGTATGAATTACATTTCAAAATAATGAAAACAAAAATCCTCATAATTGGACCAATAGGCAGCATCATGATAAAAGTAGGGGGAAAATAAACAAAGTTTTTAAGATTTAATTCTACTTGGATTACCAATCAGTTTCCATGAACTTGTATGTAAGATTGTGGACTAAGTAGATGGCACTACAGAGTATGTGCAACGGAGACCCTAACAAAACAAAGATAATAGGCTGCACTGCAATCCTGAAGGCACTTGGTTCGAGGTCACCGGCTGCTCTGTAGGAGAAGGATGGGCAATCTCTTCCCATGTGATTAACTGCCTCTGAAAACCCACTGCAGGGTCAGCTATGGGTCAGTTCCAACTCTATAGTACACCCCCACTCAAGTCCCTTAAGATAGGGAGGGAAGAGGAGAGGGGAGGGGACCTGCTCCCTCCTCAGGCATCTGGAGAGCCCTGTCCCCATGGGCTTCATACTTTAATGCAGGCCCTCTCCCCAACACATTTGTTAAAATCAAACCTGAATAAAGCAAGTTTAATATGCAGTCCTCCCCCAAAAAACCCTCAAGGATAATAGACATAAAAGATAATATTTGAATGCTAAATTAGAAAGAATCATATGTGATGGTATACAACAAGGGGGAGTGGGATATACAGACACAAAATATGTATTGAATATACCATGGAGTGCTTAAAGAACAAACATAATCTCTTTAGGAGAAAGTGCAGCCAGAATCCTCCTTCAGAGTGGAATTGTGAGATTTCTGTCTCACATAATTTCCACATGTTGTCATGCAAGACCAGATGCCAGATAAAGACGTTATCCTTGGCAAAGTGGAGTGTCAGTGAAAAGGATAACATGAATATGTAATTGGCATAGTGGATCCAAAAGCAGGTTCAAGCACAGTGGTGATTTTCTTCAACCGCACATGCGGTTGTTCTGAATCAGAACTAATTTGATGGTACTGAAATCCAACGGTAATGTCCTGCTGAAAACTATTCATGTTTCATTTCATAGTAGAAACTGAAATATATGGGTTTTATTTGAATTTTAATGTTAATGTGGTTAATATTTTGCCATCATTACAGTACATCCACTATTATTAAATAAGATTTATGTTGATGTGCAGATATCTTGTTATACATTCTATAACCTTATGATTAAGTATAATTCCTCTAGTGGATCTGTATACTTTTGCGGTGGCTTTAACAAATGTTTTCAGAAGTCTATTCTAATCTTACATAAAAGAGTTTCAGGGACATCAGAATTGAGAGAATGCCTTTTTCAACATTGAATAAAGTTTTGGTTATGGGGGTTTTTTTTGTGGTTTGCTTTTTGTTTTTTGTGTTTTGTTTTTTTATTCAGTCCTTAAGATAAGAATCCTTTATTTTGAAGAAGTCTTTTTTTTTCATAAGGTGTACTTGGGATTGTATATTAAGAAATTATCTTTTTCTTCACCTAATAGAAGGAACTTGTCTATAAGAACATGGTGGATTCTTGAAGGAAAGTCCTGGAGGGAATTTGCTCCACTCCCAGAAAAAATCCTTTCATGATTATGACCTATAGAACTTAACATACCTTCAGCTTTCAAATAGTTGTATAAATAACCATTTAAGTTTTTAGCAGTTTGTGAATCAAGTAGTTTTTGTACTTGCCACTTATTTTTTCTATGTGCCTGTCTCTTTATAGTTTGGGATAGTAATTTGCTCTTGAGCTCTGGTCCAGGTCTGTTTGCAATTGTTGCTCCTCTACTGTGTAATCTGAGAGCTCAGCCTCTGTTGCATTATCCGTTGTCATTGTTACTTGTTAGGTGCCATCAAGTAGAGTATAATCCATAGTGATCCTATGAATAACAGATCTGAACCCTGCCCTATGCAGTGCCATCGTAATACCTTCTGACACCTTAGAATCCATTGAGGCAGTAATTGTGTCAATCTACCTGGTCAAGGTCTTCCTCTCCTTCCTCCTTCATCAATCCTCCACCTTCCAAGCATCATTTTCCTGTCTAAAGAAAAAAATCTCCTAGAAATATGCCTGAAGTATGTGAAGTGAAGCCTTATCATCCTTACCTCCAAAGAACACTCTGGTTGCTCCCTCCCCAAGACCTATTTGTTTGTTCTTTTTGCCATATCTATTGTTGTTGATGATTGCCATTGAGCCGAACATGATTCATAACAACCCCATGAACAAAAGGCCTACAGCCCTTCCACAATCATCACCATTTATCAAATTTCTCAGAGTTTCCATAGACATGTTGTTTTGGAAGTGGATGTAACCTCTGCTTCCAAATTAGTCTAATCTAAATCTACTCTTTTGTTCACAGGTTTTCAAAGGGCTGCTATTTCGGAAGTTGATGGCCAATCCTTCCTACTCTGTCTTAATCTGAAAGCTTTGATTTTGAACAATATTACAGACAAGCATTTTATATTAAAAAGCAGATGAAAGGTCCTTCCTCATTACACAGAAAATAGATTTAGAGTTGGTTCTCCCACCCCTATGTTTGTTTGTCCTGGTCTTGTTCCCTACCCCACTTTGTCAACAGCTCCCTTTACTCCCTTGCCTAGTCCTGTCGGCAACTTTCTCACTTCCTCTCCAACTACCCCCCTATGTAATGGCTCAGGCCTCTGGTCACTTTAGTATCTTCATTATCTCTATTGTTATCAGTGATATTTGCACTCTGAGTAGGACCTGGGAAGTCGAGTCCTGGGTGGATGGAGGTTGGGTACAGCCATGGAGCTAGACTGACTGGAACGTAAGAAGTATGAATATAGGAAAATTGAATATTGTTACAGAAGTAAGATAATGCAAAACTATTGACATATTAGGCAATTCATAAGTACAGACATATTAGGCATTGTTGAATTAAGATGGATTACCACAGAAATTTTGGTAATTTTGAACTACTATGACAGAAATTAAAAAACTAGAAAAAACAGGGTCATATTCATAGTTTGAAAGATCATTGCTAGATCCATTCTGAAATACAATGTTTTTAATGACATTTTAATATGTATACACAGTCAAATATATGAAACAACAACTAGAGCCAAAGAGGAAAAAATATAAAATTTCTACCAATTTTTGCAGTGGCAAATTGATTAGATATCCAAGGTGTATTAATAACAGGATCAGCGGTCAGAAAACATTGGTTTGGTGATAAAAATTAGGCTGTTGTTAGAATTTTGTAAAATCATTAATTTATTCATTTCAAATACCTTTTATAAGAAACCTCACCTGATGGAATATACAGGCATCAGATTGTTTATATTTGTAGAAAGAATCACGGGAGAAGCTCAATACCAGATGTGAAAACTAGACCAGGTGCTGACTGTGGAACAGACCATCAACTGCTCATGTGCAAGTTCAAACACAATAATTAATACTGATCTTGAGTCTATCACATCTGAATTTAAAAACCATCTCAAAAACAGGTTTGATAACTTGAACACTAATGAATAAAGACCAGGAGAGCTGTGAGAGAATATCAAGAATACCATCCAAGCAAAATATTGAGGAAGAAGATAGTGAAGTAAAGAGATAGTCATCAGAAGAAACTCTGAATGTTATGCTAGATCTCATAGAGAAGTGAAAGCAAAGGGAAGAATTCAGGAAGTTAAGGAGCTAAACAGAAATTTCAAAGGGCAACTCTGGAAGACCCACATATTTTAATAAAAAGTGCAATGAGCTAGAAAATTTAAAAGTATGAATTTTTTCAGCATGTCTCAAGCTGAAAGAACTGAAGAACAAATTCAAGCTTGAGTTTAAATCAAGACTTAAAAATGCTACAGGCAGAATATTGAATGATCCAGAAACCACTAAAAGGAGATAGGAGTACACAGTATCACTGAACCAAAAAAATTGGCTGACACAGAAGGATTATGCAGATGAGAGAACTTGGTGAAACTGAGAATGACCTGACACATTTACTGCAGACAGTCAAGTACTGCAGTCTTCAATGAGGATAGATGCCCAACATCAAGAAAACAAAGATTCTCACCACTGGCCTAACTGGCAGCATCATGATAGATGGAGAAGAGATTGAGATTTTTAACAATTTCACCGTACTCAGTTCCACAATCAACACTCTTGGCACTAGCAGTCAGGAAAAAATAAAAAAATTAAAAAAAAATCAACCACATTAGGAAAATTCACCGCTGGAGACCTCTCGAGAGTGTTGAAGAGCAATTATATGAAGCTAGAGAATAGGGTATGTCTGATCCAGGTCATGGTGATTGCAATTACTTGCTATGCATCTGAGAGCTGGACAATGAAGAAAGATGAGAGAAGAAAAATCAATACTTAAGAGTTGTGGTGCTTGATAAGAGTATTGAACACACTATAAATTTGTCAAGAGAACAAATAGATCTGTCCTGGAGAGGGAGAAAACAAGTTGCTTTTGAAGATAAGGATTTTCAAATCTATCTGACATTCTTTGGACATGTTGCCAGGAGGAACCAGTCCTTGAAGAAGGACATCATGCTTGTTAGAGTGAAGGAATACCATTGGAAAGGAAGACCCATAGGAGACAAATTGACATAGCAATTGGAGTAGTGAGGATACATGTGATGAAGATAGTGAGATTGTCTCAGGATAGGCCAGCATTCAGTACTATTGTCAATAGAGTTGCTTTGATTTGTAGTCAACTCAACAACACATAACAACCACAACCCATCAAGTGACACCTCTCTGGATTTAAATCCACTGGTGGCTTCAATAGGAAAAAAAAATAATAATGGGTACTCTCCTTCTATATTATTTACAGTTTCCAAAAACTTATAAGAAGACCAGAAATGAAACAGTTATGACTTGAAAGCAAAAAGTGAGTGAATTAATTTGACATTAGTTCTTTGATAGTTCCTAGAAATTCCATTGACATTGGTGTACCAAACTTTTCTTCTGTAAAGATAAGAACGATTAGTTCAGCTCTTTACCACAACACATAAAAACAATGGAAGAATCTCCTTACAAATAAAAGCTGACATTAGAAATTCAGTAATGCTCATTGAAATAGGGCTAGCTTTTCTTTTGGACTTTGCTTGCCCTACTGCATATTTATTTTTTTTCTCTTATTATATCGGTCACTACTATTAGCTTTTCTTTTATGAAGTATATAATATTGGGTGACTGGAAACCAAAAGTTGGGAAGAGGGAAGAAGAATCAATAGTTGAAAAACATGGACTTGGTGACAGAAATGAAACTGGAGATACAATGATTGAATTTTGCACAATCAATACCTATTCATTGCAAATACATTTTTTAAAAGACATAAACACAGGTTATACACATGGATTTCACCTGATGGTATGTATAGGAATCAGATCGATTACAACTGCAGGAAAAAACCGCTGGAGAACCTCACTATCAGCTATGAAAACTAGGCCAGGAGCTGGTTGTG
>NW_006400132.1:1042961-1044700 GCF_000299155.1 Elephantulus edwardii
AAAAAAAAAAGAGTCCCAAACCAGATGGCTTCACAGCTAAATTCTACTAAACATTCAGAGAAAATATATCACCAATTCTACTTAAGTTATTTCAAAATACACAAAGAAAAGGAACAGCCCCAGAAACTTTCTATGAAGCAAGACTAATCCTAATACCAAAACCAGGGCAAGATACAAAAAAAGAAAACTATAGCCCAATATCTCTCATCAACATAGAAAAAAAAATCCATAACAAGATCCTAGCCGATAGAATCCAAAAGCTCATCAAAACAATAATTCATCATGACCAAGTGAGATTCATAAGAGTTATGCAAGAATGGTTCAACATAAGAAAATAATCAACATAGTCCCCCATATTAACAAAACAAATAACACGAACCATAAGATTCTAGCAATTGATGTAAAAGGGCATTTGACAAATTCCAACACTCCTTTCTGATTAAGACATTCAGCAAAAATGGAATAAAAGGTAATTTTCTCACATAGTGAAAAGTATATATGCAAAACCAAGGGCCGATATCATTCTCAATGGAGATAAAACTAAAAGGTAGGGCAATACAACAAGAGAAAGAAATAAAAGGCATCCCAATCAGCAAAGAGATGGTTAAACTGCTGCTCTATGCTGATAAGATAGTGCACACAGAAAAACCCCAAGGATTCAACCAAAAAATTGATAGTAGATTAACTTAGTAGAGTGACAATACAAGATCAATACCCCAAAATCAGTTCGATTCCTCTACAGTAAAAGAGAACTCAGAGAAGGTAATCTAGAAAGCAATACCATTAACAATACCTATCCAAAAATTGAGAAATTTGAGAGTGAACCTAACTAGAGACACAAAAGAACTATACAAAGAAAATTGTTGTTATTGTTATGTACTGTCAACACTTGCAACTCATAGTGACCCTATTTACAACAGTTCTACACCCTGCTCTATTCTGAGCCAATATTATTTTCTCTGATATACTTACCCCATTACCTCACTCATTGAATCAACCAATCTCATCAAGGGTCTTCCTCTCTTGTGCTGCCCCTCCACATTCCCAAACATGATATCCCTCTTCAAGGACTGGTCCCTTCTTGCAACATGTCTAAAGCATGTCAGACAAAGCTTCAGAATTCTTGCCTCCAATAAGTAGCCTGGTTTCAGCCTCCCTAAGATGAACCTGTTTTTCTCCTAGCTGTCCATCAATACTCTTCTCTAGTACCACAGCTCAAAGGCATCAATTCCCCTCATATCATCCCAGCACATTTTTGTGAGACACAATAAAAGACCTAAATAAATAAGAAAAATGTTCCCTGTTCAAGGTTATGAAGAATGTGGATATGACAATTTTCAGAAAGATTATGAAAATGACAATCCTACCAAAAGCAATCTATATGTTCAATGTAATCCTATGTTGTTGTTGATTGCCTTCAAGTTGAGCGTGGCTCATAGCGATCCTATGAACAAAGGGCCTGAAGCCCTTCTCCCACTATTAACATTTATCAAAGTTCATAGAGTTTTCATAGACATGTTATTTAGGAAGTGGATGCCACTCCTGCTTCCAAAATTCAAATACAGACACCAAATTCATTTTTCAAGGAGATTAAAAGAGAAATAGTCTAGTTATTTGGAGAGAAAAGAAATCCTAAATAACCAAAGTATATCTGTAAAACAAAAAATGATGTGGAAGACACAGCACTCTCTGACCTCAAAACCTACTACACAGCAGTAGAAACCAAATCAGCATAATAC
>NW_006400132.1:1045998-1048358 GCF_000299155.1 Elephantulus edwardii
ATGGCACAAGCTTGCTTGCTGAAAGGGAAAAAGATTTGAAATGCTTGCTACATTCAACAAGATGAGGGTCTACTGTCTTCAATATGAAATGCATCTAAACATCAAGAGAAAATAATCCTCACTGCTGGACTGATAAGCAATATTATGACAGATAGAAAAAAATATTGAAGTCATCAATGATTTCATCTAACTTGGATCTACACCTATGTTACTAGTTTTTAGATGATTAGGAAATATATTGCATTGGATAAATATATGGACAGGACTTCTCAAAATTACTAAGGAACAATGATATCCACTTGAAGACTAAAGTTGGCTTGATTCAGTTCATGATATTTCTAATCACTTGCTATGCAGGCATTTGAAAACTGAACAATAAATGGCAGAAGAATAATTGATGCCTTCAAAGAAGCTGTTATGTTGCAGAAGAGTTCTGAATATATCATAAATTCGCAAAAGAAGGAACAGAAATGTCTTAGAGAAAGAGCACTAGTGTGCTTCTTAGAGGCAAAGATGGCAAAGTTTTGTTTCATGTACTTTAGAAATGCTCCTAGGAAAGGCTATTCCTTGGAGAGGGACATCATGATTGGATAGGAGGAGGATCAGCAAAGAAGGTGGCTCTCAGCAAGACGGAATGGCACAGTGCCTACAGCAGTGGGCTAATTGTGTGGGGAAAGGAGGATGGTACAGGATAAGATAGAGTTAAAATTTGCTGTTCATAAAATTGTTATGAATCACACTTGACTGGGCAACACCTAACAACAACAATCATTAGCTTATTATTTACCTGATGGAAAAATAAAAGGAAAAAAAAAAACACCTCAAAAACAAATGTCTTGCAATTTAGCTCCAGTTGCATCTGCTTTTCACATTCCAAAATTAAAATTTTCTCTCATACTGTGTCTCTTGCTGAGGGCCTTCTTGACTTACATCTGTAAGAAAACTATCATTTCTACATTAAATAATTTCAATTTTTTTTTCCTTTCTTACATATCATCCGGGAGGCTGGGCTCTCTGAGGAGAAATGTGGCATCAGGATTGGTGGAAGATCTATCAACAATCTGTGTTATGCAGATGACACAACCATTTGCTGAAATTGAGGAGGACTTGAAGCGCTTGCTACTGAGGGTCACGGACTGCAGCCTTCAATATGGATTGAGGCTCAATGTCAAGAAGACAACAGTTCTCATTACTGAACCAATTGGCAGCATCAGGAAGGATGGTGAAGAAACTGAGGTTGTTCACAGCTTTAGTCTGCTTGGCTCCCCAATCAACACTCTTGGCACCAGCAGCCAGGAAATTAAAAGACGTATTGTGATGAGAAAGTCTGCTGTTAGGGACCTCTCTAAAGTACTGAAGAGCAACGGTGTGTCTCTGGAGACTAAGGTACATCTGATACAGGCCATGGTCTTTGCAAACATTTGTTATGCATTAGAGAGCTGGACAATGACCAGGGAGGATAGAAGGAGAATTAATGCTTTTGAGTTTTGGTGCTGGAGAAGAGTGTTGAGGGTGCCATGGACTGCTCAGAAAACAAACAGATTCATCCTGGAGAGGGTTCAATTGGCTGCTCCTTGGAGGCAAGGATTTTGAGGCTTTGTCTGACATACTTTGAACCAGAGAGACCAGTCCTTGGAGAAGGACATCATGCTTGGTAGGATGGAGGGAAGGTACAGGAGGGGAAGGCTCTCTGGGAGGTGGACTGACTCGGTGACTAGGGCAATCAGGATGAGTGTGTCGGAGACAATGAGATTGACACAGGACAGAGCAGAGTTTAGAGCTGTTGTACATAGGGTCACTATGAGTTGCAAGTGACTCGACGGCATATAACAACAACAACATCAACAACAACAACAACAACAACAACAACAACAACATCCCCTTGACACAAACACAATGGAAAATATTCCCATTTCCAAGAAAGGCAATCCAACAGAATGTGGTAATTATCAAATAATATAATTAATAACACATTCAAACTAAATACTGCTGAAGAGAATTCAAAAACATAATAGTATATACACAGAGAATGTGTGAAGTTCAAGCTGGATTTAGAAGAGGATGTGGCACTAGGGATATCATTGTTGATATTAGATGGATCCTGACTGAAAGCAAAGAATACCAAACAAATATGCATTTGTGCTTTATTAACTATGTAAAGGCCTTCCACTGGGTGAATCTTAGCAAATTGTGGCTAACTATGAGAAGAAAGGAGTTCCAGAACACTTAATCATACTCATGGGAAGTTAGACCTAGACGAAGAACACATTATGTCAATAGAGAAAAGGAACATTGCATGGTTAAAAATTAAGAAAGGCATGCATCAGGGTTGTTTTTTTCTCCATGTCTATTTAACATGT
>NW_006400132.1:1048603-1064554 GCF_000299155.1 Elephantulus edwardii
TTAATATAGAAAATTCGTAACTGTCGAAGACTTCATTTTATTTGGATCTGCAATCAGTACTCTTGATATCAGCAGTCAGGAGATCAGGAAACACTGGGAAAGTCTGCAGACAAGGACTTCTCCAAATTATTGAAGAGCAGTGGTGTTAGTTTTAGTATGAAAGAATGCTTTTTCATGTCATGGTCATTTCAGTCATTTGCTCTGAGTCTGAAAGCTGGATAGTGAATAAGGATGACAGAAGAAGAACTGATGCCTTTGAATTGTGGTACTGGAGATGAGTACTAAATATCTCATGGACTGAAAAAAGAGCAATCACTTATATCTTGAAGAAGGTGCAGCCTGAGTGCTCCTTAGAAGCAAAGATGTTGAAGCTCCATCTCCCATACTTTGGATATGTTGCTAGGAAAGACTATTCCTCTGAGAGAAATATCATGCAAAGCTAGGTGGAGGGACAGCGAAAGAGAGAAAGATCCTTAACCAGGTGGATAGACACAGTGACTGCAATAATGGTTCAAGTGTGCCAGATTTTTGTGCGAATGGCACAGGACAGGACAGCTTTCAGTTAAAGGGACATTATGAATTGTACTCCTCTTAACAATACTTAACAACAACGTCTCCTTGGAATAAATTTTTTTTTGTAATTTCATTACTGTATATTTAGTCTCTATTAATAGAATTTAATAGGTTCTCAGTGTCTTATCATGGATCCTGACACAAAGTAACATCATTAGTAGGAAATGGCAAAAAATAAGAAAAACACAAATGATAATTAACTGTTTATCATATTTTATTAAATTAATATAACTAGTTAAATGTGATTATTAACATTTTAAAATACAGATCAAATACATTTAAATTATATGTCCTTTAAATATATTATAGTCTGTTTCCAGATATTGGATGTCCGAATTAGCTTTCAAACAACAAAAATTATTTTAGATTTCTCAGTTTTTAATTCACTCATCTCTCAGATACATTATGCTCCAAATAAAATGGATAGCATGGATTGCACCATCCAAAGACTTACAGACCAGTGCTTTTTTTCATTATTTCACTCAGTCCTCTGACACCTCTGAATAATTTGCTAGTTGTAAGTCGATAAATCGAGGCTATAGATTGCTACAAGTTTCAGTCAAGGCAGACTCAACCAATAATGTTGCCAGCAGAATCCCCCACAGACATATTTATTACAACTATTCCCTGTTTTGTTCTGCATCAGCAGGTCCATCTGGCAGTAAAGGATTGACCAGGTGTTCTGGGGAGTAGTTGGCACACAAATTACTTGAATATTGTGGTACTAGCAGGAGGGAGAGATTTTAAAAATGAGAGAAAATAAAATTATTCTTGGTATATATGAGGCTACAAGACACTTTTAGGTGGTAACAATTATGGAACATTTTTTCTTTATTTGTAGATACTATTTGTCTTGGTTTAAAAGAAAAAGAATGAGATATAAATAAGAGAAAAGTAATTTCATTCCTATTGAAGTAGTAAATAAAATTTAGGTAAACATATTTAAAATTTGTAATCAAAAAAGAAAAGAATGTAAAGCATAAAACTAAAGCCACTTGTTATTTTAAATGAAGAAAAAAATAATAAAATTACTGCTTGTGTTGAACTTGATTGTATTTTTCAATCAGATGGTGGGAATATGGTTTACAAATGACCTTTCTCTAATTAAATTGAATTCTATATTCTAAATTAGTTAACATTTTCCCAAAGTGAACAATTCCCTTTATATTTTAGCTTATTAAAGACAATGAAAGTATTAAGAGAACAGTTCTCAGTGGAATACTAATTAAACGTGATTGAACAGCACAAGTGCAGGTTTACTGGGGTGTATCAGTCAGCACTTAAGAAGTGTTTCACCAAGCAACGACAAAATGTATTACGAGGGGGATATACACATAGACACACACACATTAATAAGTGGTGTCTATGTCTACACAAACATGATTTTATAAAGAGCAGATGCACCATGAGGGTTACTTAGCCTGATTTCTGAATGATTCATAAATGTCCCCATCAATAATATCCATAATTCTAAACTAATAGCTATTTGATCAGACATGCCACCTCATAAGTTCCTGCACCTATTTCTACTAATTATTGGCTTTGATACTTCACTGTTAACTCACAGTTCCTACTCACACAGTGGAGTTTATTAGTACAATAGGTTGAAGGGTGGATGAGGCAAAGAGTATCACACCATGCAAGTCCAGATTTAGTCTAGCAATCCCAACCTAGAATAACAAGGCATGATTCCTCCATTAGTGACAGTCCAGGTGCAGTTCAGCAGCACAGATTCAAGAAGCCTCTGATTTCCTCCATCATCCAGCAAATTTTAATTCAGAGCAATCAAAATTCAGCTTTTCCTTCAATCATCTAGTAATCAAACCTTTAACTTGCATAAATACAACGTTCCTCTGGTTACACCTTACCACAGTCTTTTTCACAGCAATGTCATTGTCTCCACCCCTCTCTTCACTACCATCACCAGGATATGTCACAGTGTAGGAAACTCTTTCTCTTACATTAATGTCACAGCTTTTGATATTTTGCAAGACCATGTGTCCAAAATTAAGGTAGCTAAAGATCATGCACCATCTCACACATGGAGGCTAATGTAATGGCTAGAAATGCCAATATTTACAGTGTCTGATACCATTCTTTTTCAAAATCTAACCAATGCTTTTATACTTCATTTTTTAAAATTTCTATCTTATATTGGTTTACTTACAAAGTTTGAATATATTTTGTTTCACATTACTCTTCATTCATATTGTCCTTCCTACAATCATTCTCATTCATTATGTTTTATAAAATTATTTACTATTGGAGTATGCTTTGTCTTTTCATGGAAACAAGCGTCCAACCACAACTGAAAGAATTGAAAAATTGTGGTAATTTCACAAGATAGAATACTATGCAGAACACAGGAGCAATAATTTAAACAAATACTACATAACTTGGGAGATACTGGAGAACACTATACTGAGTGAGCTAACTCAGTCTCATAAGGACAAATACTGCATAAAATGATCATTGTAAAAATAGAAGGATAACTAGTAATGGAAAGATAATTTACATGGAGTTGCAAAGGGTGAAATTGTGGGAAAGGAGGGATGAGGATGGGTAGGGACAAAATTACAGGGTTCCACAATTTGATGGGTAAAGGGAGGAGGTAAAAGAAATATCTGGTGGGCACCTGAAAAGACAGAGTATAGATTAATTTTTAAAAATTTATACTATTGCAGAATAAAATACTATCTAAATTATTCTATGATGGTTATACCATAACAAAATTCCATTTTCTATATGGTTAATTTTTATTGTGATTTGAGTTAAAGTTGTTTTTCCAATCATTCATGCATATTTTGTTCCATAACATTAATTATAATACTCGTAATATTAGATCATTCATTAATTCTATATATTCTTCACTTCATGCATCTTAATAAATGTTTATTTTATGTTAATTAATATTCTACTCCATCCTCCATTTCCCACCTTGGTAATATAGTTACTTTTAATTTCATTCATGTTTACATTTAATTTGTGGGGCTTTTTTTACTATAATGGTTTATTTTATTTAACTATTAATACTAATAATATATTATTCCATTTTAAAAGTAATAGAAAAACTGAAACTTGAGACAAAATTAGCAATTTTGGCAATTAGAAATTCATTTATGAATATATGTATATGTTCATTCACATTTTTTTTGTGAAATAGATTTTCTAGCACTATTTTCTGTCTCCTAGTGACTGGTCAGACAGAAAATAATGCTAGAAAATCTATTTTAGTAAAAAAATGTGAAAGAACACATATATATTTTCATATGATGGATGGAGAAGAGATTGATGTTCTTAACAGCTTGCTTGCTCCTCTATCAACACTTTTGCCATCAGCAGTCAGGGAACCAAATGGCAAATTGCATTAGGTAAATCTGCTGTCAGGTTAACTTTCCAGTGTACTGAGAAGTAATGATGGCAGTCTAGAGACGAAGATGTTCCTGATCCCGTTCATGGTCTTTGTATTTGCTTGCTATGCTTCACAGAGCTGGACAATGACTAAGGATGATAGAAGAATTGATGCCTTTAACTTGTGGTGCTAGAGAAAAGTCTTGAACATACCATGGACCACCAAGAAAACAAAGAGATCTGCCTTGGGGAGGATGAAAACAAGTTTCTTCTTGAAGGCTAGAATTTTGAAGCACCATCTCACTTACTTTGGGCATGTGGACATTAGAGACTGGTTCTTGGAGAAGGACTTCATGCTTAGAAGGGTGGAGGGACAGTGCAGGAGAGGAAGACCCTGGATGAGACGGGTTGATAAAATTACTAAGGCAATGGGAGTTGGTGTGTCAGTCAATGGCACTGGCTCAGTACAGGGCAGTCTTCAAAGCTATTGTATGTAGGGTCACTATGAGTCATAGGCAACTTGACGGAAAATAAGACAACAGTCACTGATGAATTTGAACCGTCCAAGGTGCTCATGCTTCTGGCTAGCAACAAAACATAATACAGACTAAGAAACTCAGAAACCAAAAATCTGTGTAATTTATTTTATAGTAATATTAACTTTATTGCAAAAGTCTGAAACAAAACCTGCAGTATCTCTAAAGTATGCTTGTGAATTATTTTGTTTAATTAAATGTCTTTGACTAATCCCTCTTTTCTCTGATTGAGGATGCTATCTCCCCCAAGATTTTTTACTTTCCCTTATTATATTTTTTGTGTGTGTACCATCAAATCAGATCTGACCGGTACAGGAGGAGATTGTCCCTCCTTTTCCAGTAGACCATCTGGTGGATTCAAACTGTGTACCTCAGGGAATTTCTTTGTTTTTTAATTGCATTTACTATGTTTGTTATTCGTGTTATAGTTTTGGCTTTTACTTACTTAATAGATCAAATATTTTTGCTATTGTATATTATTTCAGAAGTACATACATACAGAAGTCCGTTTTTTGTGTGTTTTTTTAATTTTATTAATTTTAATGAACATTTATAGAAATTTTGGATTTCCATTCATTCATTGTTGCACTATTTTCTGTTCCCACTCCCCAGTTTGTTCCTCTTTCTCCCCCCCTTGAAAGTCTGTTTTAATTGTCCCATTGCCAGTTCTGATTAATCTCCTTTGTCAGTGTGTCCTTTGCCATCCCCTACCACTCCTCCCTAAGAGACACTTCACCCTGAGTCAGAAGCAAAAGGGGACAGTGTTTTCTCTTAGCTACTTCCTGCTGAAAAGGGGCACTGTAGGTTTCAGGGTGAAGATCTTCTCTCACTACTCTAAAGAGGCACTTTGGCAATAGGAAACACGTAGACTATTGTGGAGATTGATTTTGGAATTTAGATGCACTGTTATCAATTGTACTTAACCATACATGTTGATATCCTTGAAAATGATGGAACTGTTGCAGCCTAGAAGACATAGATTTAACTAACAAGTTAAAAGTACATGAGTCAAAAATTAAAAGCAATAATATTCCAAGTAGAGGTTCTAACAGTGGTACAAATCAAGTTACAGAGAGAAGACAGTTCTTAAAATATAAGGCGTATTGACTAGCACTTTTTCTATTATAGTATAAAGGTTAGGAACCACATGATGCAGAGGCTCAATTATGTTATTTTTGTTCTTAAGTCCTGGACCAAATTCCATCTACAACTGGGTTGTTTTACAGCTCAGAGGTCTGCATGCAAGGCAGAGGTAAAGTAAGGAACTGCTTATGAGGTTTTCTGTCAATTCCAACAACTAAGAAATAGTGAGAAGTGTTGGGACCTCAGAAGGCTTTTAGGACCAAACAGTAGGCTCCTGTGTCCAGGAGAAAATGAATATACTTACCAGTAATGTTAATGCTCACCCACGGCTCCTCTGGGAGTATCTAAATCATTGAAGTGTCCTCCTATGTTTCCAGCTGGGAGCTGGGGCCTGTCAGTCCTGTCAGCCACGAGGATCTGATGTGGGCCGCCCTTGGCCATGTGTCCTTCAAATCCACACTTAGAGCATGTGAGTGGGAGCTTCCTCTCTATTTCCTTGCCTATCTGTGGCTCTCCTCTGTGACACTGCCTACTGAAGTGGCCCAGCTTTCCACAGTGGAAGCAATTCTGACTTTCTTTATTACCTTTGGGTGGTACTGTTTATGAGTTAGACTTCCTTTTCTGCACATAGGCCCTAAAGTGGCAGCAATAGCTGCCCAAATAATTTTGGCCATTCTCTAGTCTTTTCTCTTCCCTCTAGATCCCAGTTGTTAAAAGAGGGAAAAAGTTAAACAAATATATAACAAATAATTTTGAACACTATAATCTTTTAAGTTCAAGGCTAGAAATATTAACAATATGATTTTATACATATATTTTATATGTAGTATGTTGTTAATTAATGATGTTGCTGTTTTGTGAAATCCTTTTCTTTTAAGTTTAAGGCTAGGAATATTAACAAACAATATGATCATTTCCAATCCAGAGTTTTATGCACATATTTTATATGGTATGTTGTTCATTAATGATGTTGCTGTTTTGTGAAATCCTTTTTTGTGACATTCCTTTTTACCACGATTAAATTATTTAAAGTTGATGCCAAAATGGATGATACTCAGCTTTAAGAAATTTTTATTCTTACCTAGGATTTTTTTGAAACAGGGTTTTGATGAGCTCTTTTACTCTAAAAATGTAAGAAGGATACTAGAGAACCATCTTTTATGACTCAGATTCAGACTCGTTGTAAGATGTCATAACTGACTCACATCTGACCTCCAGTTGGGTTTTGAGAAGATATAAATTTCACCTGAAAAGATTGTCCATCTTTCTCTCATGTTGCTGCAGCACAACTCACAACTGACTACTCCAGAGCTCCCTACACCACATCCCTTTAGAAGCCTTTTTATTTTTTTTTTTCAATTACCAAAACCTGAGCTTGAGACAAGATATAGTGGTATGGTACCAGGAGAATAACACAGCATAAAACATTAAATGATTCTGGCTCACCTAAATCTCAATCTTGGAGCTTCACATCTGTGTTAGGTTGTAAGAAAAATCAGAAACTTCAATCACTGATGCATAAATATGTATTTGTGTCCATACTTTATAATACTTAAATATATAAGTAGTAGATAAAAAATTAATGTTTAACTTTTTGAGGAACTGCCAACTATTTTCCTTGGTGATTGCATCACTTTATATTCCCAGTAGCAATCTATGAAAGTTTTCATTTCTACACACTTCTTATCAATTTTTACTTTCTGTTTTTCTGATATTAACCCTTATGTGGATGTGAAGTAGTATATCATTTCGGTTTTGATTTGAGTTTATCTTTATGATAAGGGAGCTCTGGTGGTCTAGGGAGCAAGGAGTGGCATTGTCAACCCAAAGACAGAAGATTATAACACATTAAAATCTCCCAGAGAGAAGGATCAACAATTCCCTCCCATGTAGTTTTGTCCCTGAAAACCAAGTGGAAGGTCAGTTACGAATTGATTCTGACTTGCTAACAATGACTTGAGTTTGCTATCTAATGATATTAACCATCTCCTAAAGTGAAAGTAAACTAGAAAAAAATTAACTTTACTTTTATTGACTATGCAAAGGGATTATACAGATAAAATATAGAGGACATTGTTAAGAAGGGAAACTTCAGCGCACTTAATGTTGCTAATGTAGAAATACTACATAGAAAAAGAAGCAATTGTTCTAAGACATCAAAGATATGTGACATGATTTAAATTACAAAGTGTGTGCCTCAAGAGTTTTATCCATTCACCAGATTTATTCAATATACATTCTGGGAAAATAATTTGACAAGCTGGACTATATGAAGAAGAAGAAGTGGCATGTATCAGAGATGTCAAGGTTTACTTAGGACAGGGCAGGGTTCAGAGCCATGGCTCTTAGGGTTGCTATGAGTTGTAGTTAACTTGATGGCACATAACAACACCAACACCCCGTGTTATGAAGACATCACAATTTTCCTTACATAAAGTGGCTCAGGATAAGTCACGGTTAAGAGCTGTTGTACATAAGGTTGCTATGAGTGCAGGGAACTCAATAGCACATAACAACAACAACAACATCAAAGTGAAATAAACTTAAACAAGTATTAAAGTAGACAAAGACTAGAGCCTTTGAATTACACCACAACATCAATAACACACAAATACTCAAGAGGAACCAATAGGCAACATCATAATAGAGGATTACATTTTACTTGGATAAATACCCACAAAATTATTTAGAATAATAATAATATTTCTAAAATTTACTTTGAATCAACATCTGCAAAATCAACAGTCGCAGAATCAAATGATATTGCATTGGGAAAATCTATAGTCAAGGTATTTCGTTAAAGTACTAAAAACAATGATATCATTTTAAACAATAAATTGCTTCTGATACAAATCATAGTGTTTTCAGTTGGTTTGTAAATATGGGAAAGTTGGACAGCGATTAGGAAAGACTGAAGAAGAATTATTGCCTTTAAATTTTGGTTTTGATGAATGGTATTGATCCAGTGTGAAAAACAATGTATACACACTTTGTAAGAAAACCAGTATGAAATAAAAATTTATATAAAGAAAGAATAAGTAAATTTGTCTTGCAGGAAGTGTAGTCAGGGTGATCTGGAGGCAAAGGCCACCAGACTAAATTCACATTATTTCAGTACATTGTCAAGAAAGAAATGTTGAGATGCAATCCATATTGAAAAGTGTAGTGTTTTACCTTCTGCAGCAAATATTTCAAGTCCTCCTCACTTTCGCCAAACAAGATTGTGTCATCTGTATAATGAAGGGTATGAGTCTTCCCCCAGCACTGATGCCGTGTTCTTCTTCACAGAAACCAGCTTCTCGAATAATTTGCTTAGTAGACAAAGGGTCACTATGAGTCATCTCTGCCTCAATGACACTTAACAACAACAACAACAACAACGTAGAGAGAGCTCAGTTGGCCTAGTGGACAGAAAGTGATGCTACCAAGAGAAAGGGGGTGATTTAAATCACAAAGTGTATGCCACAAGAGTTTTATTCATTCACCAGATTTATTCAATACACATTCTGGGAAAATAATTTGACAAGCTGAATTTTACAAAGAAGAATGTGTGGCATGTGACAGAGATGCCAAGATTTACTCAGGACAGGGCAGGGTTCAGAGCCATGGATGTTAGTGTCTTAATCTGTGGCCCTCAGGGCTGGTTTTAATTGTTTTTGGTCAAACATTATTCTAAGTGGCACAACACTGGTCTGTCCATTTGCTGTACAGAGGTAACTCATAGTTGCTGTGATGCTGAACACTGTGACACGAATGTGTCAAATTCTATAACGGTTACTCATAGTGGACAGTGTTTGGTGGAGCTCCCTGGTTAAAACAAGCTTGGAAGCAGGAGTGGCATCCATTTCCAAAATAGCTTGCCTCCAGAAACTCTATGAATTTGGAGAAAGGATGAAAGATATACAAGTGTTCAGGTCTTTTGTTCTTAGGGTTGCTATAAGTCCTCTACTATACAACACTTAACAACAGCAACAACATATAGATTAAATAGATATAGAAAACAGCTACAACTCTGACATATACCTTTTTTAGGAGGTTTTTTTGTTTGTTTGTTTTACAAATTCTGCATTTTAAACTCGTATCAGATATAGATTGTTAAACAGCTTTAGTTTGCTTGGCTCCACAATCAACACTCTTGGCACCAGCAGTCAGGAAAATGAAAAGAAGTATTGCCTTGCGAAAGTCTGTTGTCAGAGACCTCTCCAGAGCACTGAAGAACAATGAAGTCAGTCTAGAGACTAAGGTGTGCCTGATACAGACCATGACCTTTGCAATTACTTGCTATGCCTCAGAAAGTGACTAGGAATGATAGGAGAAGTGAATGTGGTGTTGGAGAAGTGTATTGAGTATACCATGGACTGCTAAGGGAATGAACCCGTTCCTCCTTGAGAGGGTTAAATCAGGCTGCTCCTTGCAGGCAAGGATTCTGAAGCTTCGTCTGACATACTTTCGACATGTTGTAAGGAGGGACCAGTATTTGGAGAATGACATCATACTTGGGAGGGTGGAGACACAGTGCCGGAGAGAAAGACCCCCCTATGAAATGGATTGATTTAGTAACTAGGGTAATGGGGTAACCTGTCAGGGACAATAAAATTGGCATAGGATTGAGCAGGGTTTAGAGCTGTTTTACACAGGGTCACTATGAGTCAAAGGCAACTCAATGTCACAAACAACAACACCATCAGGAATATTGTGGGTAAATATTGTTTTCTTCAATATGTTTATTGTAAATAAAATCCTTGAATGCATGAAAGATTTTCTGTTTTGTTTTGCTTTGTGTTGCTCTGTTTTCTTTTAACTTCACAAAGTCCTTTTACACATGTGAAGTCTACTCAAAGAAAAGAAAATAGAAGAAAGAATGCAATAGAATTCTGGTGTCAGTAAATATTATTAACTGTAATGTGTGCTGCTATAACAAATATAACATGCTTAGAGGAAATATCACTAGATGCTTCTTAGAAATCAGAATGGCCAGATGTTTAGCACATTACTTTGTTGTATATCTCATCAGGTAAGACCAATTTCTGGATATATTTGAAATAGAAAATATTTAAAATATAAAGTCCAATTCATTGAAATAGTTTGATATGCTATCTACAAGGACAGAAATGTAGGAATCATCATGAAGATAACACAAGGCTGGATGTTTCATTTCATTTATGTAGTTAGGTTAACACAATATGATCAATGCCAAATAAACACATTAATGTAGCATGATTTGAAGTTGAGAAAGCAGAATTTTGCTATCTTGTTATTTTCCTAGGTTGTTTTTTTGTTATTCATGGCCCTTTGTAAAAATATTAAGATTTTCTTTTTCATTACTGCAAGAAAAAACACTGAAACACTGAAGTGTTTTAGCTGAACCTCAAGACTTTAAAGCTTAACTATATTAAGCTTTATAATTAATGAATATTGTCTTTTTTCTTTTCTCTAATATGTTTGGGTATTCAATTTCTTTGAGAAAGTGCTGTATTTTTCAGTACGAATATTTCTTAGAAACAATATTAGACATACTTAAAAACATAATAATTGTTTCATATTTAACAAAGTAGATGTATCAGATTATGAGTAAAAATTCTCTTGTTATTTGCCATTCAAGTCAAGGTTCTCTCTTTATTTCTACAATAGTATATCACCTTATATGTAACAGGTGCTTTACTGTTTCTGTTGTGCATCATTGAGTCAGAACTGACTCATTGCTGACCCTCCAGTGAATTTTCAAAGGCAATAAATCATATGAGAGGAGAACGCCCTCCTTCTTGGAATAGCTGGTGGATTTGGATCACATGTCTTTGGGATTGCACTACAATTTCTTACTGCCAGGCTCTCCCAATAAGTGATTTGTGGGAAAATTTGTTTTTTAAAAATCCTGAACACCACCAGTTAATCAATTTTCAGTTTTATATTAATGATTCAAGTGTTGAGTACTCTTGGCTTGGAATTGACCCATAGCTTACCTTTCAGGGGACTTTCAGAGGCAGTAAATCACACAAGAGTAGACTGCTCATTTTTCTCCTGAGGCTTGGTCATTATATTTAAACTGCACTCCTTTGCAATAGCAGCACAATCCCTTACCTCTAAGATATCAGAGTGCTCTGATGATTAAAATAGAATCATATATTTGTTTTCAAATGACTTCTTGACACTATATTTATTATGCCACAGATAAGATTGTTGGAGGGGGAAAAAAAACAAAATCAGGCCATTTTCTTTCTTGTTCTTATACTTAAATGATAAGACTTTGTAATAGCAAAGAAGTATCTGGCTGCTCACATTTGATTTATCATTCCATTAAAGCAGCAAAATGATAAATAATATTTTCCCAAAGGTGTCATCTTGATATTCTGGAAATATACATTAAGCTCTTTCAGGCTCCCGTAGTTTCCAACGGTAGGATTGAGCATCAAAGATGTGATGAGGATAGTGGAGGATAGGACAACACTCCAATCTTTTGTTCATGGTGTCACTATTAGTCAACCTGACAGTACCTAACAACAACAGTATCCATATCCTGCACAATTTCCTTATCACTTAAATAAATTTTGTTAAAACAGTGCTGGGAAGATGTTCAGGCTGAAGTAGTGCATATACTTTTTTTTTTATAACTGTGAATTATTACAAGTGAGTGTAGCTTGTTTTTGTTTGGTGCTATTGAATTAATTATGAATCATAGCAACCTACTGAAGAACAAATCAAACTCTTTTTTTATTCTTTACCATGATCATGATTCCTCCCTACTCATGAAAAAATGTTTCAGTCAATGTCAAGAGATCTTATTGAGGGTTTTCCTTTCTTTATCTGAACCACTAAGGTGGTAGCTTAACTTTGTTAGCCATTATCTTAGCATGCTCTGTTCTACAGTTACCTTAATTTTAGACAAATGATCCTGCAAATCATCAACAGTTGTGAGAGTAGGATAAGAGAGAGAATGCTTCCCACACTGAGAGGCAAAAGTTGAGACACACTGAAGCAAGATACTGTTTTGTTTGGTCTTTTTAAATTTTAGTGTGTGTGTGTGTGTGTGTGTGTGTGTGTGTGTGCTGTCAAATTAGATCTGACAGGTTCAGGAAGAGATTGCACCTCTTTCTCCAGCAGAGAATCTGGAGGATTCAAACCATGTACCTCTGGGACTGCAATGCAGCTTCTTGCCACTAGGCCACGAGAGCTCCCTGAAGAAAGACACTGTTAAGAATCAGACCAGATTGAGACCCTGGTGAAAGTGAGACCCTGAGGGTAAGATTTGGGTTTGTGGTGGAGAGACTGTGACATTGCAGGAAGAATCTGTGGCAAGAAGTGACCTGAAGCTTCTTATATTTGTATTGGCCACAGTTAAACGTTTTGCTGTTATTGCCAGATATTTGAAGGAAAAACTGACTTAACTGTTCTGAGACTAGCCACACTGGATGATTAAGGAAACCAGAGGCTTTATGAATTTGTGTTGCTGGATTGAAACCAGGAATTTCATTAATTAAGGAATTGTGTTTTGCTCTTAATCTAGTTTGGGATTGCTGGCCTAAATCTGGCCTTGCAACATGAGATATTGTTTGCCTCTCTATACTCTAATCTACTCCCCTAATAAACCCCAATCTTGGTACCACAACTGTAAGTGAAGTCTGTGAGTCAATAACAAATAAATCTCTTGCTGCTGATGTGGCTCAAGAGACAGCATGAGGATGAGCTATGGACTCTTTTATTTGCTTTCTGTTATTCTCATTCCTTCTGGCCCTTTGCCTCCAAGTCCCATTTTATGCTCTCTAGGTAACCATTAACTTTTCTAGTATAATTCCTTTTTCCAAGGACTGGACACTTCTGACAACATGACCAAAGGATGCAAGATAAAGTTTTACCATCTTGCTTCTAAGAAGCAACCTAGTTGTACTTCCACTCTTGGCATCAGTAGCCAGGAAATTTAAAAAAAAATATGTTGCGATGAGAAAGTCTGCTGTTAGTGACCTCCCAAAGTACTGAATAGCAATGGTGTCACTCTGGAGACTAAGGTGTGTCTGATACAGGCTATGGTCTTTGCAATCACTTGTTATGCATAAGAGAGTTAGACAATGACTAGGAAGGATAGAAGGAGAATTGATGCCTTTGAGCTGTGGTGCTGGAGAATAGTATTGAATGTACCGTGGACTGCTAAGAAAACAAACAGATTCATCCTGGAGAGGGTTAAACCCGGCTGCTCCTTGGAGGCAAGGATTCTGAGGCTTCTTCTGACATACTTTGGACATGTTGTAAGGAGGGAGAGGTCTTTGGAGAGCGACATCATACTTTGAAGGGTGGAGGGACAATGCAAAAAGGGAAGACCCTCTATAAGGTGGATTGATTCAGTGATTGGGGTAATCGGGATGGGTGTGTCAGAGGCAGTGCAATTGGCAAAGGATAGAGCAGGGTTTAGGGCTGTTGTAAGTGACTCAATGGCACATAACAACCACAACAATATTTGACATGACTGTCTCTTAACAGTTGTTATATTCCATACTTTTTTCCAAACACCACAATTTAAATGTATCAATTTTTTTTGACTATTTTTACTCATTGTGCAACTTTCAGACACATAAGAAATAATTTTAAATTCCAGAGCTTCAATCAAGCACACTTTAGTGTTTACACTGACATTTTCTTCCTCTTTAGAGCTTTATAAAAGTCCACGAAAGCTGATTTTTTTCAATACAACACGTCTTCTAATTTCTTAACCGCCCTGCTGTTACTATGGTTGTTGATTGTAGATACATCTTGAAATACAATGTTACGAGTGATATACAAAGAATTTCAGCGAATACCCTATCATTTATACATATGCACCAACAAAGAGAGTAAAAAATGATGAAATAAAATATTTCTACCAAATTTTGTAGTCTGAAATTGATTAAACGTGTAATCAAGATGTAGTTATAATAATGAGTGGCTGTAGTGCAAAAGCTATGAACAGAGGAAAAGAATCAGTAGACAAAAAAAAAACCATGTTCTTTGTGACAGAAATGAGGCTGAAAATAGAATGATAGAATTCTGAACAATTCATGATTTATTCACTGCAAATACCTTTTATAAGAAGCATTAATGCAGATTTTACACATGGATTTCACCTGGTGGTATGCACAGGAAGCAAATCAATTACATCGTTGGAAAGAGTAGCTGCAGAAGCTCAATATCAGCTGTGAAAACTAGGCCAGGTGCTGATTGTGGAACAGACCACCAACTCCTCATGCAATTTCAAACCAGAGCTAAAGAAGGTTCAATCAAATCCACAGGAGTCAAAATTTGATCCTGAATGTATTCCACTTGAATTGCAAAACCATTTCAGCTATGAGGCCTTGAACACTAATGAGTGAAGACCAGATGCAATCTGGAGGATATAAAAAATATCCAAGAAGAATGCAAAAGGTCTTTACAAAGAGAAGAGGAAGAAAAGACGGAGATGGATGTCAGAAGAGACTCTGAATATTGTACTAGAGTGCTGAGAAGCCAAAGCAGAGGGAAAAAAATCATTAAGTTAAGGAGCTCAACAGAAGACTTCAAAGGACAACATGGGAGGACAAAGCAAAGTATAGTAACAAAGTGTACAAAGAGCTGGAGTTAGAAAATCAAAAGTGCTGAACTCTTTTGGCATTTCTGAAGCTGAAGGAACTGAAGAACAAATTCAAACCTCAATTTGCAAAACTAACCCTTATTCACTGTTGGTGGGAGTGTAAAATGATACATCCACTGTGGAAGGCAGTGTGACACTTTCTCAAAAAGTTGCAAATAGAGATACCATTTGATTCAGCAATTCCACTACTTGAAATATACCCCAAAGAGATCATGACTGACATCCATGCAGATATATGCACACCCATGTTTATTGCAGCTTTGTTCATAATAGCAAGGAGTTGGAAACAACCTAAGTGCCCACCAACAAACGAATGGATAGAGAAGCTGTGGTATATTCACTCAAAGGAATACTATGCTGCATTGAAAAACAAGGAACTCATGCAATATTATTCAGAATGGGTGACTCTGGAGGACATTATGCTTAGTGAAGTCTCTCAGTCACACAAGGACAAATGCTGCATGGTGCCACTGTTGTAAAACAGGACTGAACTTGGGGTTGGGGAGAGACTGAGAAAGATGGTATCAACAATGTATACTGCATTGAAACAGATGAGGGAGAAAACTGTTTAAAAGTGATATGTGATTAAATATTTTTGTCATGACAGGAATCTAGACCAAAAGCTACATGGTGGAGTGGACCTGGGGAAGGGTTTGTAAAACAATGAAAGAATTTTTCTTTTTCTTTTCCAAGAGGGTAGTGTACTAGGAGGGGAGGGTTGGGCTGGGAGAAAAGTGCAACAATGAATGAATGGAAATGCAAACTCTCTGTAAATTTTACTGAACTTAACAATAAATTTAAATACATTTTTTTAAA
>NW_006400132.1:1068014-1069280 GCF_000299155.1 Elephantulus edwardii
GTGGTGCTGAAGAAGAGTATTGAATATACCATGGACTACTAAGAGAACAAATTGATTTGTCCTGGAGAGGGTGAAGCCAGGCAAGAATTCCTTGGAGGCAAGGATTCGGAAGCTCCATCTGATATACTTTGGACATGTTGCAAGGAGGAACCTGTCCTTGGAGAGGGACATCATGCTTGAAAGGGTGGAGTGACAGCACAGTAGAGGAAGACCGTCAATGAGATGAATTAACTCAGTGACTGGAATAATGGTGGTAGGCGTGTCAGAGACAATAAGGTTGGCTCAGGATAGAGCAGGATTTGGAGCTGTTGTACATAGATAGGTTCATTATCAGTCACAAACAATTCGATGGGAACAACAGAAAACAACAACATGAATATTATTGATGTAGAAAGAACCCCTTTAGGAACTAGAAAGAAGTCAGACTTGCCACCACCCATGTTGTATTTGCTTCTTTTACAAAAACTTATATTCTATAATTTATCTTTCTAAAACATTTTAAATAAACAGATTTTTTAGCTCTTATTTAATACTAGATCCTATTACGTATTCATCCAACAATCACTGAGTCCCATAAATAGTAGAGTCCAGATGGAAGCTCAGGACTTTTTCTTGCTTCAGTGATCATTGCCCTATAAGAAACAGCTGTGTGTGCTTTAATTAAAAAGCAAATTGTGTGATTATTTCAAATGTTTGAGATATAGTATATTAGAGATTCTTTGCATTCCTTTACAAGTGACTGTAGGGAGCTCTGGTCGTCTACCAGATAGAATGCTGCACTTCTGGAAAACTAGCGCATTAAGAATGGTTCAGTTCTGACTCAATGAAAATGCTGTCTTTGGTTTTTAACTATATGGGATTGTATATGTAACAGGTTTGAAGATATGCTGATAACTTGCAGAGTTCTGAGGTAAAAACCTTTCTCAGACAGTAAATATTCATTCCCTTTCATAAGAAGTACTGGTGGTATAGTGGTTAACTTTACCTGCTAATCAAAATGTCATTGGTTAGAGAGAGTATTCTTCCCTAAATATTATCCTTGGAAATCATATAGGCAATTTTATGTCATGTTAGAGTCATAGGTTTAGAAGAGTTGGTGGCATTAGAGACATTATCACTAATGTCAGATGGATCTTAGCTGAAAGCAAAGAGTACCAATGGAATGTATATCTATGTTTCATTAATTATGAAAAGGCTTTTCACTGTGTGGACCACAACAGATTGTGGCTAATTTTGAGAAGAAAGGGAATACCAGAATATTTGATT
>NW_006400132.1:1070215-1071520 GCF_000299155.1 Elephantulus edwardii
AAGTTAGGATGGTTGGAGGTACAACACAGAAGAGGGAGACCTTGGATGAGATGGATTGACACAGTAACTAAGACAATGAGGGTAAGTGTGTAGCAGTCAGTGAGACTGGCTCAGCATAAGGGAGGATTCAGAGCAATTTTATATAGGGTTGCTATAACTTGCAGGTGACTTGATGACACATATCAACAAGAACAACATGTAGATTCACTATGAACTAGAATGCATTTCCTGGCAGTGGATTTGATTGTTTTCTTTAAATATGCATTGATTTTTCCAAATAACTATTCAATTTTAATTTCCTAACTGTCAAAATAACTGAAAACCATATTACTTTATATTTACTGGTTAAGGAGATACTTAACTATTGTTATTGGTAATAACCACAACAAACTAAATGTTTATTAATTTTGGTTCACAGAATATCATGTTATTGTTATGTGCAACTTGCTGATTATAACTCATAGGAACTTTATGAACAATGGCCCTGAACCTTGTTGTATACTGAGCTAACTTTAACATTTCTGACATACTTGACTCCATTGCCACAGTCACTGTCAAATTCATTCATCTGGGATTTTCCTTTCCTGCACTGATCTTCTATACTTCTAGTATGATGTTCTTGTACAAAGACTAATCTCTCAATACAATATACACAAAGTATGTGAGATAAAGTTTTAAAATCCTTACCTCCAAGGAACAACTTGGTTTCACCCTCTTCAGGTCAGACTTGTTTGTTCTCTTGACAATCCATAGTATCTTCAATGTTTTTCATCAGCATCATTACTCAAAGTCATTGTCCAACTTTCAGATGCATAGCAAGCAACTGAGGAAAATTTGTGCTGGATCAGGCACATCTTAATCTCTAAACTGACACTGGTGCCTTTTAGCATCCTGGAGAAGTCCTTGATAGCATTTTCCATATGCAGTTTGCCTTGTTATTTCTTGATTACTGGTGTCAAGAATGTAATTGTGGATCTGAGCAAAACAAAATTGTTAACAATATCAATTTTTTATTTATTTATCATGACACTTCCAATTGGCCCATTGTTGGGAAATTTGTAGATATTATCTTTTAAACTTTCCCATAGATTTTATATTTTTTAAAATTTTCTAATTGTATTCATAGTGTTGAGGCCTTGAACACTAATGGGCGAAGACCAGATGAGTTGTGGGAGGATGTCAAAGGTATCATCCAGGAAGAGTGCAAACGGTTATTACAAAGACAGAAGAGGAAGAAAAGACCAAAATGGATGTCAGAAGAAACTCTGAAGATTGCACTGGAGCGTAGAGAAGCAAAAGCACAAG
>NW_006400132.1:1073500-1088441 GCF_000299155.1 Elephantulus edwardii
ATAATAAAAGAATATATGGAAAGTTTAAAGCTAAATTTTTTTAATATGATAGCTTCCTTAGAAATGTATAATTTTGGCATAAAAATACAATAAAATGAAGTATTTGAATTAAACTTCTTATTTATTAGACCTTAATTATTATGCAGAGTGGAATTAAAGAAAGTATTTCATCAATTTAATTTACTTTTGGTTTCACGGAGAACTATATTATAGACTGTAATAAGTCAAATGTCAGATTCAGAGAACTACCACATTTTGCTAAGGATAAAAGTAAAAAGATTAATCAGGATTCATTACAAGTGTTTCTTTATATCAACTATTACATTAGAGAAACAATGATGGTAATTGTCTCCCTTTTTGGAATTTTAAGATTAAATATACTTATTCCAAGTGTTTATAGTATGTATTTATTTGTCCAAGGATAAATTTTACTGTTGCTGTTGTTGTTGTCGTCATTGAGTCACTTATGACTCATAGTTACCCTATGTACAACAGCCCTAAACCCTACCCTAGCCTGTACCAATCTCAATGTCTCTGACATACCTACCCCCATTACTCCAGTCATTGAATCAATCCATCTCATTGAGGTTCTTCCTTTCCTGTGCTGTCCCTCTACCCTCCCAAGCATTATATACCTCTCCGAGGACTGGTCCCTCCTTGCAACATGTCCAAAGTGTGTCAAACTAAGCTTCGGAATGCTTGCCTCCAAGGAACAGCCTGGTTTAACCCTCTATCTAGGACAAAACTGTTTATTCTCTTAGCAGTCTATGTTATATTCAATACCTTTCTCTAACAACACAGCTCAAATGCATCAATTCTCCTTCTATCATCCTGTAGTCACTGTCCAGCTTTCTGATGCATAGCATGCGATTGCAAAGACCATGGAATGTATCAGGCACACCTTAGTCTCCAGGTTGACATCATTGCTCTTCAGTACTTTGGGGAAGTCTCTCACCACAGACTTTCACATTGCTATATGTTTTTTAATATCATGGCTGCAGGTACCAAGAGTGATGATTGTGGAGCCAAGCAAACTAAAGCCGTGAACAATCTCAATCTCTTCACCATCATGATGCTGCCAATTGGCCTAGTGGTGAGAATCTTCATTTTCTTGGTATTGAAGCTCAATCCATACTGAAGGCTGCAGTCCTAGACCTTCCACAGCAAGCACTTCAGGTCCTCCTCAGTTTCAGCAACCAGAGTTGTGTCAAAAATAATATTTGCCAATGGAAACCTCATTTGCATTGACTTCTTTTATAAAGCATACAAAGTGGATTGTCTGTATTCCTTTTGTATCATCATACTTATTGCAATGTGACTTGTACAAGTATTGTTTAATCACTCAAGAAGTAATTAGACCAGATAATTAAGTGAGTGCACATTGGTCAGACCTAGATGTTGTTGATGCTATATAGACTTATAGAGAAAGGACCAAAGGAAATGGAAATCAAGCTGTCAGACAGTCGATTTATTTAAAGAATTCTCTGCTGTATAAAATTTTATGACAGGGTGAACTAGGTAGCAACACCTTTTGTTCCTCTGGAAGCAAGTCATTTTCTAGCTGACACTTCCTGGGTAAAGTGCCTATATATTTTTAGAAAAAAGTCACATTCATCACAGATCTTGAAAATTCCTTTTAGACTCAGAGAAAATTCAGTGGAGTTTTGTTATTAATACAAATGAACATAGTGAGTTTATATTCGAAATATAATTTCCCTATACTGTGTTCTTGATGATGTTAAGTGTCTTCACAGTATACCTCTTAGAGATCCTATGAAGAATGGATCTGAACCCTGACCATAATTATGGTAACTGTATCAATCTATCTTGTTGCAGGTTCTCCTCTTCTTCGATGACCCTCCATGTTTCTAAACATGTTCTTTTCCAGGGACTTGCTCTCTTAACAACGTGCCCAAATTATCAAGGAATATCCAACTTTTACCAGGACATATTTACGTGCCTTTTTAGTATTCCATAGGCTATTCAGTACTTTCTTACAACTCCACAACTCAAAAGTATTGATTTTCTGTCATTCTTATTCATCGCCCAACTTTCTACTACATACCAGGTAATTGAAAATATTATGGTACGGATCAGGGACACCTTAGTTTTCAATTTGACATCATTACTCTTCAGAACTTTGGAAAGACTCCTGAAACCAAGCTTTCCAAATTAAATATATTTTTTTTTTTATTTCCTGGATGCTGATGTCAAAAGTGTTGATGTCAATGGACCCATGTAAGATTAAATAATTGACAATTTCTATCTCCTTTCTATCTATTTGCCTGCTGGCCTGGTGTTGAGGATTTTTGTGTGGGTTTTTGGAGGATGGGTTATTTTGTTTTGTTTTGTTTTGAGAAGTAGTCCATATTGAAGATTATAAGATTTTGTCCTCTGCAGTAAATGTTTCAAATCCTCCACAATTTCAACAAATGAGGCTATGCAACTCAGGAGGTTATTAATCAATCTTCCTTTGATCCTAATGTCACATTCTTCTTCATTAAGACCAGCTTCTGGAATTATTTGTTCTGTTTATCTATTGAATATGTATGGAAAAAGGATCCAGCTATGATACATAACTCCTGATTTTAAAGCATTCAGTGTTCTCTTGCTTTGTTAGTACAATAGCTTCTAAATTTAGGTGTAGGTTTCACATGAACACAATTAAATGTCGTGGAATTCTCATTCATGTCTATATTAGCCATATATGTAATGATACATACAATCAAAGTGTTTGCATAGTCATTAAAAGACAAAAATCCTCTGGAATTCTCTACATGCAGTCAAGAGCTGTCTGACATCAGCAGTGATAAACACTATAACAGCCTCTTCTAAACCCAATCAGGTATTATTGCCTTTCTTTGTCTACGTACTCTTCCAGACCTTCTTAAATGATCTTTATCAAGATTTTACTTTCATGTGATATTAATGATATCATGTATAATTTCTACACACTGTTAAATCACCTTTTTTATGATTTGGAACAAATGGATCTTTTCCAATAAGCTGACTGATAGATATCCTCCAAATTTCTTGACATATTTTGGTAGGCACAACTATAACCTTATCTATTTGTTGAAAATATGTCTGTTGGTGCTCCATTAATTCTTTGGACCTTATTTGTTGCCATGTCTTCAATGTAACTTGAATTTCTTCTTTTAGCACCACTTTTCTTGATCATATTCTACTTCTTGAAATAGTTCTGTGTATACCAATTGTTTTTGGAACAGTGTCTCACTCTGGAGAGGTCCCTGAGAGCATGTTTTCCTAAAGCAATTTGTCTTTTGATTTCCTGACTGCCAATGCTAAGAATGTTGATTGTGGATCTGAGCTAGACTAAATTCTTAACAATCACAATTATTTCTCCACCTATTGTGATGTTAATAATTGCCCCTATGGCAAGAATCTTTGCTCCTAGAATCACTTATTTTAATCTACTTTTACAAGCAATTTATATTCATTTGCCTATCACCATCCAATTTATTAAGGCCAAGGCTGAGATTAAAAATTTATTTGGTTTATTTCTTTATTTCAGCTATAAACTATTAATTTTTGTCATAATATGTCATTGACCACCTATACTGAAAATAAATCTTCAATATGCTTGCAGGAGAAGAGTCTGGAGAAGAGTCTTGAACTTATCATGGACTGCCAAGAAAACAAATTGATCTGTCTTGGAGAAGGTGAAACCAAGTATGTTGCTGGAGGCTAGGATTTTGAAGCTCCTACTTGGGGCATGTGACCAGGAGAGACAGGTCCTTGGAGAATGACATCATGCTCAGAAAGGTGGAGGGAGGTGCAGGAGAGGAAGATCCAGGATGAGATGGATTGATATAGTATCTGGATTGATGCAGTATCTGTGGCAATGGGGGTTGGTGTGTTGAAATTAGTGAGACTGGCTCAGGACAGAGAAGGATTCAGAGCTGTTGTACATAGGTTTGCTATACATTGCAGATAACTCAATGACACATAACAAAGTATTATATTGGTTGTTTTTTTATTTAAGCCTCTTGTTTAGAGTCCACAAAACCTCAGGCAGGACCTTGGTATTTAAAAGTCAGTTGTTATTATATTTTGAAGGAACATTCTTCTAAGTGGTAAAGCACTCCTCTGTCAATATGCAGTCCTGAGGTAACCTGGTGTTGCTGTGATGCTAAAACCTGTGCCATTGTGTGTCAAATGCAGTAACAGTTACCCATGATGGACAGTGTTTGACGGAGCTTTCAGTTTAAGACAGATTTGGAAGCAGGAATGGGTGATATCCACTTCCTAAACAACATTTCTCTGCAAACTCTAAGAATTTTGATAAATGTAGACAGTTATAGAAAGGCTTCAGGCCTTTTGTTCATATGGTCCTTTTGAGTCATGCTCGACTCAGTGGCAATCCACAACAACAAACATTACATCATCATATTTAAGGATAGAGTACCAGACAAACTAATTAAGTCCAAGACATAAAGCCTATTTCCTAACATTTTTTTAACATAAAATAAGTCCATTGTGTGAGTATTATGTTTTTAAATCCTATCTCCATACCTTTTCAATCTATATGTAGAACAGAACATCTGTGGGCTCTATGAGGAGGAATGTAGTATCAGCATTGGAGGAAGACTCATCAACAACCTGCTTTATGCAGAAGACAGAACACTGCCTGTAGAAACTGTGGAGTACTTCAAATACTTGTTGTAGTCTATATGGCTGTTTGGCAACATTATGAGAGGGGGTGAAGAGATTGAGATGTTCACAGCTTTAGTTTGCTTGGGTCCACAATCAATACTCTTGGTACCAGCATTTAGGAAATTAAAAGGAGAATTGCACTGGGAAAATCTGTTAGAGACCTCGCCAAAGTACTGAAGCGCAACGATATCAGTCTGGTGACTAAGATGCAGCTGAACCAGGCCATAGTTTTTGCAATTAATTGCTATTCATAAAAAGCTGTACAATGACTAGGGATGATAGAAGGAGAATTGATGCCATTGAGCTGAGGGGTTGGAGAAGAAGTGTTGAATGTACCATGGATTTCTAGGAGAACAAAGAGGCTCATCCTGGAGAGATTGAAAGTAGGCTGCTGCTTGGAGGCAAGGATTCTGAAGCTTCATTTGACACACTTTGAACATGTTGCAAAGAAGGACCAGTTCTTTGAGAGGGATGTTATGCTTGGAGGGTAGAGGAATAGTGCAAGAGAGGAAGACACACAATGAGATGGATTGATTCAGTGACTGGGGTAATGAGGGTAGGTGTATCAGAAACAATAAGATTGGCACAGGATACAGTAGTGTTTAGGACTATTGGATTGCTATGAGTCTCAGGTGACTCAATGGCACATAACAACAGCAACAAATTATTCAATCACTCATGTCTTGTAGTTTATTTTATTTACAGTACTTCTGTTGAATTTTTGTGATGTTTCTCTACTAGTGCCTAACTCATATATCTTAAAAGTACATCTATAAATTACTTCCTAGATTTTGTTCATCAAGTCCAATTACTTGTGATCTTTTAAGTATGGTAATTAACCATTATCCTCTGAAACATTGCAGGTCCTATGTATTACATCTTTACATAGTACAAAGCTGACATATTTATGAGATAAAACAGCTAATATGTGCAGCCCTCAAACCCAGATGATAGTAAACTCTCTAATAGCCTTTGCTAATCAATTCATAGATAAAAGCTGTTTCTAGATTAATAGCTTTATACCTGCTACCAGGTTTCATACTATCTGACTAGTATAAAAGTCACATCTATAATAATAACTGCAATTGGAGATAATTCTAATTATCTTCACAACAAAATTATATTCTTCTCCCGAACTGGTATTTTTCTGCAAGCCACACTGGTGTGTTAAATAGGAATACAAAATAATTCACTATTATGGCATTTTTCAAGGCTTTGATACTGGCATAATTATTTAAAATTGCAGTAGATAGAATCCTTTGGATATATCTTTTTAGATACATTCTTTTGCATAGAATCTGAGCTTTCCCATTTTCTCTTATACAATTGCAATGGTATAGAATGAGTCTTGCTATTCTAGTCAGGGAAATAAGGAAAAATTTCTTGATTTCACCATTCTTGATTATTCCCTCTCTCATTACTTTGTGTCATTGTTTTATTTTCTTCGAATCATACTCATTAAAAACCACTTTCTAGATATACTGTTGTTTTAGACAAAGTTCAAAAAGAGGTGCAGTTTCAAAAAGAGGTGCAGTTTCAGTAGGGTATTTAGCACTTAAAAATGTTTATGCAAATATGAGGACTGACTTCACTATATGTGTAATGTTAGTTCCTAAGATAGGCGTCTGAAATCTACCAAAAAGAAAATAAAGTATAGAAACACAGACTAAACTCCTGAGTTTGATGAAAAGTATATCTGGAATAAAATGTTTTTCTCATGGAGTTGAATACATACCTAATACAGAAATTAGATAAACTAAGTAGACTTAGGGTGATGGAAAAGTATTTGACATCCAGCTGTTTCTTTGTGTGAACCAGAAGTATCAACAGAGCAGGAATAACACTTGTAATTCAAAATGGTTTCTTCTTCCTTGTAGCTATCTGTCTTCAGAGAAGACAGAAGACACATAAATTAGAATTACACAAGAAAATGGTAATAGTGGGCATAGTTCAATGGTGGTTAATTTTATATAACATAATGAATGGGAATTCTTGTACAAAACAATGTGAATGAAGCATAGTGTGAAACACAATGTATACAAATTTTATATGCAAACCAATATAAAATAAAAACAATAAAAATAAAATGGAATTCTGAAAAAATATGATTTATTTCAACCAACTTGGCACATTACAAAGGCAGCACACTCATCAATAGCATTTCTAGGAACACTCAGAAAAATTCATTTCAGTTAAATTAGTACAAGCAAAATTATTCTAATTAAACACTTATGATCAAACACTTATTTTTTGAATGAGTTAAAGATATATACTTTCTGTTATTCCAAAACAACATCACCTCTGATTTGGTCAAAGTAACATTTTAACGTGCCTAGTACAAGCAGCTTTCTCACTATGATATTTTTTAAATTCACTAGTCAAAATGCAAAGTCAAAGTCATTGTTGTAGAGTGAGAACCAACTTATAGATGACCCTCCAGAAGGTTTTCAGAGTGTATAAATGACGTAAGAGGAGATTGTGCAGCTTTCTCAAGCAGAGAAAGTTGGTGGTTTCCAACTGCTGCAGAGGCATGTCCTTCTGTGTAACAGCAGAGCTTTCTATGTACTATTTGTTGCACCTTTCTCAATTCACTGGTGAAAGGAACATCCTTTGATTCCTCCATGAAAAGGGATCAGTTTACGTAAGAAAATAACATGAGAAAGCCACTGTAGTAATGTTATTTTTCTAAGTATTTGCATTGCTTCCATTCTTTATACATCAGTTAATTTATACCACTTTAGTAGAATTTAATATGTACCAAAAATAAAAACAAATTTTTCATATCCCACAAGTAAACTACTAGAGGTATTTAACACTGTTCAAGCTATAGTTTATAGCAAAAGTCAGACTTTGTGTAATGTTAGGATTTTTCTATTTGTCAGGGGATCTATTCCTTTCCTCTATGCGTTATAATATTTTGGTTAATACAGATTTGCAAAAATCTGACAAATCATTTTCTTTGTATTCTATTGTTTCTCAGGTTATAATTAATCTTTGTATTTCTGAAGGTATGCTGGATATTTAATTCTTAGGAAGAAAGAAGTGGACATTTGGTGATAAAAATAATCTATATTTTCATTAATTGCTTCTGCTCAAAGGATGATATGCAAATGTCTTACAGCAAAGGAAAGAGGCCAGCATAGTGCACTAGTAAAGTATCAGGCTTCTAATTGAAGTATTTGAATCCATTAGCTTTAATATGGGAGAAAGATCGGCGATCTCCTTTACTAAAGATTTACAGCCTCAGAAATCAGACAGAGAGTACTGAGGAGCTTGAAGGGACTCAATGGTAGTTAATTACAGCAAAGAAAGGGTAGTATTTTCAGAACAAGGAAGGGCTGTTATTTTTCTTAAAAACAAAATTAGAGAAGAATGAGCAACAGATGATCTAAGTGATAACGTTCATCACCGTCAAGGAAAATGTCCTCAGTCCAAATTTAAGAATTCCACACATCTCTAGACAAAACTTAACTTCTACATAAGAGACTCAGAATGGTTTTGAGTCCCAGGCGACTAAATGGCATTTAAAAACAACAGCATATTTGGCTTGAAAAACTAAAACGGAGTTTGCTATTATATCATTCAATGGTTGTTTTTATTTTAAGTCTGCAGAAGCAGTTTGTGAGTTAGGCAACTCTTCCCACAGAAGCAGAGCAAAAAATGGGCTAAAATAATGCTCTAACACCGTATTTCCACTTATGGAGACTATTACTTTGTCCACAATTTCCACCTTAATTGGACTCCATATTCTCATTGCAGTTCACACATCAGGGATGACCTGAGAATTTCAAAACCTGGGTCCACAGAAACTGGAAATACCTCAGAATAACTTCCTTCTAAGGCCAGCAGGACACAATTAAAGGTTATTTATCATTCTGCATAAGCCTGGGATAATTGGTAGCCTAATTGTGTAGGGAATTGTACTGTTAACAAAAAGGTGGTGTCTCTCTGGTGGTTGAAATCTATTCTTTGGCTCTGCAAAACAAAGAGGGACAATCTATTCCCATGGGATTAAAATCTCTGAAAACCTGCTGGATTATCAGCTATGGTTTAGTTCTGATTCAACTGTCAATGAGTTATGAGTTGTTTTGTTTTTTTTTTTATTTTGTATTTTATCATCTCTATAAAGAGTTGAATAGAAGATTTCAAAAGGCAGCACGGGATGACAAAGTAAAATATTACAATGAGATGTGCAAGGAGTTGGAGTCAGAAAATCAAAAGGGCCAAACTCGCTCAGCATTTCTAAACCTCGAGTTGCTATAATCAAGGATGCTTTCAGCAGAATACTAAATGATCTAGGAAGTATTAAAAGAAGATGGAAAGAATATGCTGAATCATTGTATCGAAAGGAATTTGGAAGACACAGAAGAATTTCATGAAACAACATATGAGCAAGAGCCTATGGTGATGAAGGAAGAAGATCAGGCTGCTTTGAAGAAAAAACAAAAAATAAGGCCCCAGGAATAGATGGTATACCAATTGACATATTTCAGCTAACAGATGCTGCCCTGGATATGCTCACCAAGTTGTGCCAAGAAATCTGGAGAACAGCCACTTGGCCAACCGACTGGAAGAGATCTATATTTGTTCCCATCCCAAAGAAGGGTGACCCAACAGAGTATGGAAACTATAGAACAATTTCATTGATTTCACATGCAAGCAAGATTTTACTGAAGATTATCCAAAATTACTGGTACAGCACATCAGCAGAGAACTGCCAGAAGTCCAGGCTGGGTTTAGAAGTGATCTTGGTACTAAGGATATCATAGCTGATGTTAGATGGAACTTAGCTGAAAGCAGGGAATACCAGAGGAATGTATATCTGTATTTCACTATGCAAAGGCTTTGACCGTCTGGATCATAACAAACTGTGGCTGACTCTGAGAATGGGAATTCCAGAACACTTGATCGTGCTAATGCGAAACCTATACTTGGACCAAGAGGCAGTAGCCAGAACAAAGCAAGGAAACACTGCATGGTTCAAAATTGGGAAGAGCGTACACCAGGGATGTGTCCTGCCTCCATACCTTTCAACTTGTATGTAGAACAGATTATACAGGAGGCTGGGCTCTGTGAGGAGAAGTGTGATGTCAGGATTGGTGGAAGATTCACCGACAATCTGCATTATGCAGATGACACAACCCTACTTGCTGAAACTGAGGAAGACCTGAAGCGCTTGCTGCAGATGGTCAAGGACTGCAGCCTCCAATATGGATTGGAGGCTCAATGTCAAGAAGACAAAGATTCTCATCACTGGGCCAACTGGCAGCATCAGGATGGACAGTGAGATTGAGATTGTTCACAGCTTTAGTTTGCTTGGCTCCACAGTCAACACTCTTGGCACCAGTAGCCAGGAAAAGAAAAGATGTATTGCCATGGGAATGTCTGTCGTTAGGGACCTCTTCAAAATACAGATGAGCAATGGTGTCTCTCTGGAGACTAAAGTGCATCTGATACAGGCCATGGTCTTTGCTATCACTTGTTATGCATAAGATAGTTGGACGGTGACTAAGGAGGATAGAATGAGAATTGATTCCTTTGAGCTGTGGTGCTGGAGAAGAGTGTTGAGGGTACCATGGACTGCTAAGAAAACAAACAGATTCAACCTGGAATGGGTTAAACCCGGTGGCTCCCTGTAGGCAAGGATTCTGGGGCTCTGTCTAACATACTTTGGACATGTTTTTAAGGAGGGACAGGTCCTTGGAGAGGGACATCATGCTTGGTAGAGTGGAGGGACAGTGCAGGAGGGGAAGGCCCTCTATGAGTTGGATTGATTTAGTGACTGGGGTAATTGGGATGGGTATGTCGGAGACAGTGGGATTGGCACGGGGCAGAGCAGAGTTTAGGGCTATTGTACATAGGTTCCCTATGAATGGCAAGTGACTCGACGGCACATAACAACAACTATTATATAGAGGACTTCCTGGTGGAAGTGTCTGCTATGTACTAGGATATTGAGAGTTTTATAGTTCAAATCCTCTAGATACACCATAGGAGAAAGATAGGGATTCTTTTGTAAAGATCCACAGCTTCAGAAATCTGACAGAAAGTGATTGGTTGGATTTATGACACAAGGGAAAGATAATATGCTCTTTTAGGCCAATCATAGAAACTCATAAGTAAACTCTGGTGGCTTAATAATAAGGAATTGCCTTGTCTATGCAAATGCACATGGTTTAAATCCACCAGCTGCTCTGTGGGTGAAAGGTGAACAGTCTCCTTCTGCCTGATTTACTGCCTCTGAAAATCTACTGTAGAGCCTACTATGGGTTGTTTCCAACTCAATGGAAAAGCACAACCATGGCACTAATAGTTATGCTCATCATAGCTCTGGTGATAAATAGTCTCTAGGTCATTGGCTAATGATTCAAAGATTGCCTCTCTTTGGTGGTTGGAATCTAGCAGCTGTTTTGAGAGAGAAAGATGAGGATTCATCTGTCATGTAATTAACAGCCTGGGAAATCCATGAACGTGTCACTTTGAGTCAGTTCAGAATCAATAATGATGAATTTGAAGGTTTGAGGGTTTTTTCCCTTCTATTTCAGGAACACTTATTATTTCATGCATTTTTTTCAATATCAATTTTCAAAAATTTCCTGATTTCAACATCTGAGCTATTTAAATATCAGAAAAAGAAAACAAACAACAAAAGAAACCAAAACCTGAGAGAAATGTTACCAGGTGACAAGATAAGCAATCATGATGAGATAGAGATGAAGAAATATATTTAACATTGATTTATGATAATTCATATTGATTTAAATATATTCATTAGAGGAATAGTTATCATCCAACAGGTTTTCTGAGGCAGTTAATTGCTTGAGTGGAGATTACCAATTCTTCTTCCATGGAGAACCTGGTAGACTCGAACCATGTGCTTTGGGATTGCAGCAAAGCTTTTTGCCACTAAGCCACCAGAGCATAACTATAATGATATGATAGTATCCCTGGCCTTACAGGCTCTGGTCTACATAGTATATAGCTCCTGTCTCTTGAATGTACTCAGAACTTGTAAATATAAGAGGTTATGAATTACATGTCTTGCAGATATAAATAAGATTACTAATCAGTTGATTTTGTACTAATCAAGATGAATTATAATGTGACTCTTACCTATATGAATGATTTTACATACACACACACACCCATATAAAGTCAGGGACTGGAAACACCAGAGATATTTTCCTGTTAGATTTCTATCCTGTGGAGATGTGAGGATGCTTCAGTAACTTTAGAGAACTGACAATAGCATATATTAAACAACACTGAACAAGAAATCTGTAATCTCAATTCTACAACATAAATGAAGTAATTATAGATATTCTAATACCTTTGGAAGGTGTTCTAGCGTTGAAGGAGTTGCACTGCTAATTAAAGATATATAGTCAAATCCATCAACTGCTCCACAGGAGAAAATGAATGTAAAGCCTCTAAAAACCTGGTGAAGGATTAGCTATGAGTCAGTACTGTTTAGATGACACACATAACAACAAAATGCTTGTAAGAGAACTCTAAGTCTCATATTATACTCCCAACCGTCACACTGATTTCAGGACATAACAGAGTAAATCAGGCAAGGTGTATCAGATTCCTAGTACAGAAAAATGAGGAGATAATAATCTTAGGTTATTTTAAAGTTGTAATCTGCCAGTAATTTATGATACAGCAATGAGAAACCAAGGTAGTCAAAGTACAAAACATCATAATACGCAGAGAATATTTTTTCACAAAATACTCCACTGAATATGTCCAACCAAATTATTGTTTTAGTTCATTCTACAATTGAATCATTGTGCTACAATAAAATTTTAGTAGATGCACAATGGTTATAGTAATTTGCTTAAGATATATAGTGAAACCACTGACAGCAAGTCAAATATTACTTAGGATATCGAGTACTTTTGTCACTTAAACAAGCTGAAAGAAAGTTAGAAAAGAGGAACTTTCTTCTATTAAAAATTTCTAGAAAGTAAGTACCTATCTCCAAAATTTCTTGTGTTTTACACTAAATGGCTTATACGTCTTCATACCTGCTTTTTTCTGTCTATATTTGTACACCTTCAAAAATAACAATTTGATTGGTTGGCAAAATCCAACATAATATTTATGCAGAGTATGCTTCCTACATGAGTTCTGGTGGCCTAAGTGGTAAGATACTGCTGTATAATCCTGAAGGCACATGACTTGGAAACTTTAGCTATTACTCCACAGGAAAAAGATGGACAATATCCTCCCATGTGATTAACTGCCTCTTAAAGCCCTCTGGAGGGTCAGCTATGGCTCTGTTCAGACTCCACAGTACACAACAACAATATACTTCTTACTTTAATTAGATAATGTTCAGTAGATCTCAATTCGTAAAAACCCCTTAACACATAGCAGAACATCCTGCCTCATCTTACATAATCCTCAAAATCATTACTGTTTGAGACTACTGTTGTAGTCATTAAGTCAATCAATCTTCTTGAAAGTTTTCTCCTTTTTCACCAAACATCTATTATGTTGTTATTATATGTCATTGATTTGAGTACTCATAGAGATCCTATGAACAATAGATCTGAATCCTGTCTTTTCTTGTGCCATCCCCATTATCTCTGGAACATTTGAGTCCATTGCAACTGTCACTATGTCTACCCATCTTGTTGAAGGTCTTCTTCTGTTTTGCTCACCTTCCACCTTTACAAGCATGATAGCTCTTTCCATGTAACAACTTCATCTAACAACAGGCCTCAAACATGAGGGAGGAGGCTTTCTCATCTTTGCCTCTAAGGAGCACTCTGGCTCACACTACGGATTCACTAGGTACAGCAAAAGGATACAGTCCTGACATACACCTTTCCTCATTTTAAAATAAGCAGTGTTACCATGCTCTAGATAACAGCTTTTCCATGTAGATATAGGTCTCATCTGAGCATAGTTAAATCCTGTGAGGCCCTCATTCCCAGCACAAGCAAGTTTTCTTATGTAAGCACAAGTGTTTGAAAATTCCTACTCTTTGAAATATTATTTGTTGGAAGTCATCTGCATCAGCTGGTTTCTACAGAGGCTTATTTTCTTGTTCTGGTGAGGTTTAGGGTGGAATGTTGACTCGCTAATTAGTGTGAGATGATGTGATTCGACCTCCTATTTAAAATGCATTTGGTCAGCAGGATGGGGCTGGGATCCAGTTTGGAAGTTGTCTGCAGCATCCAGATTCTACAGAAGCTTGTTTGCTGGTTCTGGTGAGGATTAGGGTGAAATGTTATACAAGTGTTCGTTCATAGGGTCGCTATGAGTCATCTATGACTTGCCGATATGCAACAACAATAACAACAACAACATAGAGAGAGCTCTGTTGGCCTAGTGGATAGAAATTTGTGCTACCAAGCCAAAGTTGAGTGATACTAATCTACATCCCTCAGGCCTGGTTTTGATTGTTTTTGATCAAACATTCTTCTAAGTGGTATAGCACTGGTCTTTCCATTTGCTGTACAGAGATAACTCGTGGTTACTGTGATGCTAAACACTATGACACTGATGTGTCAAATCTGATAATGGTTGCCCATGATGGACAGTATTTGGTGGAGCTTCCCAATTAAAACAAAGTGGAGTGGCATCCACTTCCAAAATGGCTTGTCTCTGGAAAATCTATGCACATGAAGAAACATGAAAAGTTATACAAGTCTTCAGGTCTTTTGTTCACTGTGAGTCGTCTATGTCTTGGCGCTTACCAACAACAACAACATTATATATACATTTTAAGAATCTTTTATAATTATCTACGTATTTTAAGTCCTTTAGATATTCAATAAAAGAATACTAACATCTTTCTGGAATGTTGTGTTTTCAATTAGAGTTCTATCAGACTTCAGTAATTATACTCCTTTTTCTCTTTTCTAAATCTGACTTGAATTCTTCATTCAATGTATATCTTCACTGTATAAATGTTAAATTTCAGATTACAGAAGTTTGCAAATATCTCTTAGATTGTCATACTGTGATGTTTGATGTGTTGTCATTCGGGAAGCTATGCCAGCAGTATTTTAGAAACCAGAAGTATCACCCATAATGAATAGATTTCAAAGAAACTTTTATTTTAAACAAAGAAGTACATGACTTTCCACTTGTGGAAAATTAACAAACAAAATACAAAAGCCATTAAAACTTTATGGATAGTAGTGTTTTCTCTACTCCTTGGAGGCAAGGATTCTGGGGCTTCGTCTGACATACTTTGGACATGTTGTAAGGAGAGACAGGTCCTTGGAGACGGACATCATGCTTGGTA
>NW_006400132.1:1088784-1098626 GCF_000299155.1 Elephantulus edwardii
TATGAGATATATATACATACACATATATACATATACACATACATATATACATATATGTGTGTGTGTGTATATGTATATATATATATATATATGCCTTTTCATGTTCTATCAGGATGTTATCTAGTCTCCATGTGGTTGGTTTTATAAGCTTTAACCTCTTGTAGTTAATTTCTGGTTTTATGGCATTGTGTTCTGAGAAGATATTTTGTTTTATTTCAGTGTTTTTTATTATACTGACATTGACTTTTTTGCCATAATATTTGATCAGTTCTAGAGAGTGCACAATATGTATTTGAGAAGAAAGCAAATCAACTTTTAGTTGGATACAGTATCCTTACTACATCGAGTTGACTAATTGTATAATTTAGATCTTCTGCATTTTTGTTAAGTTTCTTTTGTGTTGACTTATTCTTTAGTGAGAATGGTGTGTTAAAGTTTCCTACCACTATTTTGGTGTTGCTTATTTCTTTCTTCAATTCTGTTAACCATTGTTTTATGTGTATTATGTATTTGTTGCATAGATGTTGGCAAAGGTACGTCTTCTTGATATATTATGACTTTAATCCTTATATAGAAACTTTCCATGTCTTTTAGGGTGATTTTCATCCAGAAGTTTATTTCATAAAATAGTAATATTGCCACTTCTGATTTTTTAAATCACATTTTCTTGGTATTTTCCCCTCCAGTCTTTGTTTTTTTTAGTCTTTCTCGTCATTTCTTAGATGTGTTTCTTGTAGGCAGTACATTGATGGCAGTTTTTGTTGGTTTGCTGTTGTTGTCATTGTTTTCCAATCCACTCTGCTACTCTTTTCCTCTTAACTGATGCATTTAGTCCATTCCCATTAAGTATGCTTATTGATAGGCCGGGTTTCATCATTTCCATTTTACTGTATTTCTTTTTCTGTCATTTCTGGTTACTATGTTCCATCTTTTAGTTTATTCTTTCATGCTTCTGGCAAACAGTATCATATTATTTATATAGGTGTATATATATAAATATCTATATGAGAGGCAGATATATATGAGATATATATAAGAGATAGATATGAGATATAGATACATATGAGATAGATATAAATATGAGAGAGATAAATGTGAGATATATATGAAAGAGATATATATGAGAGAGATATATGCAATATATATGAGATATATATATGAGATTGAGAAAAAAATATATATGTATATCTTAGCCTTGTGATAAGAAGCTATGCTGCAATCCTAAAAGCATGTAGCTTGAATTTACTAACTCTATGCAGAAGAATGATGGTCAAGCTCCTTCCATGCAAATTGCTGACTTTAAAAATCCATCGGAGGGTTAACCATGAGTTGATTGAAAGTTGACAGCACACAACAATGAATTATAACTTATCTAATTCCCTCTTTCATTGTGTATGGTCTTGAAATCCTTACTTTTCACTCAGCCTTGCTGAAGGAGGAGCTGTCTTGATATTGGATTCCCAACAATATAAAACAGTTATTTTTCTGTCTTTCCATAATTCAACAAAAGAGTTAATAGCACACTCTGTGTTCATGAAAATATACATGTTAACTGTTGCAGTACATGGAAGCTTATCTAATCTTCTAATGCATATAAATACACTTACAAGTGTTACCATTGCTTCTTGGCTAAATAATAACAGTTCTTCTTTGCCATAGGTTAAGTTTTGTTTATTTAAAAAAAAAAACAAACACAAAAACTCCAGAAACAAAAACAAACCTATAGATTCAAACTTCATTCAGCAATAAAAATTAGATATCCAGTAACCTAGCTTTTATAGGATTCACTTCAACAAATGCATCTGTGATTGGCACAGCAAAGCAGAGGGGCTGGACAGTTATTGACTTTCATTTAGACATGTCTCTAGGCGTCACAATTGACTGATCAAAACAAGTCTCTTAAACATGACTGATTCCCAAAAGAGCAATTAATATAATCCTTTGATGTGCCCATAGAAAAGGAAATGAAATATCAGTAAATAGTAGTGTACGTGTGTTTACTGAGGAATAATGAAATGTGTGAAGAAGGTGAAGCGAAGACTGAACAATTCACTATGGACTGAAGCTCAACATCAAGAAAACAAAGATTCTCTCCACTGGACCAATTGGCATCATCATAATAGATGAGCTTGCTCACTTCCACAATCATCGTTCTTGGCAGCAGCAGTCACAGATTGCATTAGGGACATCTGCTGTCAGGAGCCTCTTCAGAGTGATGAAGATCAAAGATGACAGTCTATAGATTAATGTTCTCCAGATCCAGGCCATGGTCTTTGTAATTACTTGCTATGATCAAAGCGCTGGGCAATGACCAAGGACGACAGAAGAAGAATTTATGCCTTTGAGTTGTGATGCTGCAGAAAAGTATTGAGCATGCCATGGAATACTAAGAGAACAAACAGATCTACCTGGAGAGTATGAAACCAAGTTTCTCTCTGGAGCAAGAATTTTGAGGCCTGATATCACATAATCTGGCTATGTTGCCAGTAGATACCAATTCCTGGAGAAGGACATCATGTTTGGAAAGGTGGAAAGATAATGCAGGAAAGGAAGACTCTGGGTAAGATGAGATGACACTAATACTTGGATAACAGGGACATTTGTGTGAGAGACAGTGAGATCGGCTCAGGATAGGACAAGGTTCAGAGCTATTATGCATAGGGTCACTATGAGTAGCAGACAACTTGATGGCACATAACAACAACAACAACATGTGTGTTAATGTGTATGCATTGTGTAGATGTATTTGTATAGTTTGTCCTTGAATTACTCTCTGCATTCACTAATTAAATTTCCTTAATCCTTCAAGATTCCCATTTATGCTGTTTTGGTTGATATTAGGTGCAATTGAATCCAATAGGATGCAAAAGGATCTAATTCTAATGAAGAACAGATCTGAGCTCTGTCCTTTCTGGTACCATCCTCATCATCTCTGAAACATTTGACTTTATTGCTGTAGTCACCCTGTCATTCATTTTGGCAAATGATCCTCTCTTTTGCTGATCCATTTAACAAGCATGATATAAAAAAACCAACCATACAAAAAAAACCCAAAACAAAACAAAACAAAACAAAAACCAAAAAAATAGCTTCTCCTACCAACATGCCTGAAGTACTAGAAATGAAGCTTTGCCATCTTTTCCTCCAAGGAGAATTTTGATTGTACTTTCTCCAAGACATATCTGGTAGTTCAAGGTCTATTGAGTACTTTTTTTCAACATCACAAATCAAAGGCATCGCTTCTTCTCCTGCCATCATTATTTATGGTCCAAGTGTCAGAAGCATAATAAGTGATAGAAAAGACTATGGCCTGAAGCAGGTACTCTTTAGACTGACTTAATTGGTTTTTAGTATTTTGGAAAGTTGCTTGACACCATCCTTGCTCAAAGCAATACATCCCTTGATCTGATTGCCGGTACAAAGGGTGCTGATTGTTGATCTAAGCAAGATGAAATAATTTACAACTTCAATCTTTCTTCATCTGTCTTGATGCTGCCTTTTGTACCAGTGGTGAGGACTTTGGGGAGTGTGTGTGTGTGTGTGTGTGTGTTGAGATCCAGTCTATACTGAAGGCTATAGTCTTTGATGTTCTGTAGCAAGTGTTTCAAGTTCTAACTTTCAGCAAGGAAACTGTGTCACCTCTATAAGGCAGGTTGTTGATGAGTCTTTGATCCTGTTTCTACACATGTCTTCATCGAGTTCAGCTTCACAAATTACTGGCTCAGCATACTGTCTGAATAGGCATGGGGAAATAGTTTCTGGACACACACCTGGAAACCAGGCAGTGTTGTTCTATTCAAACAACAGCTTTAGACAACGGATTCTTGGTCTAGGTATAGATACTTCAAGAGGACAATTAATTGTTCTGTGATTCCCATTCTTCTCAGTGTTAGCTGCAATTTGATGCCTTTGTATAGTTAATAAAAGGTAGAGAGATACTATTCTGGTGTTTTCTATTTTCAGCTAGCATCCATCTTACATCATCAATGATATCCCTCATACAATCTGCCATGTCCTCTTCTAAACACAGCTTGAACTTCTGACACTTTCCTGTCAATGTTCTAGTAATGTTTGGATAATGTTCAGCAATATTTTGCTTTCTTGCGGTACTAATCATATTGTTTGATAATGTCTACATTCTGTTGGATCACTTTTCTTAGGGATGAGAACAAATATGGATTTCTTCCAGTCAGGGAGGCAACTGTACTTTAGATTTTTTGGTATAGACTGTTAATTGTCCAGGTTTGCATCTATTAGTTGAAACATGCCAAATGGTATTTGTCAGTTCCTGGAAGGTTATTTTAGGTTTTGTCAATGCTTTCAAAACAGCTTAAACTTCGTCTTTATTGCCATTGACTCTTGTTCATATAATACTTCTTGGGATTTTTCAGTGCCGACCAAGTCTTTTTGGTACACTGACCCTATGTAATCATTCCATCTTCTTTCAAGATCTTTTTCACATCTCTCAATATTGCAACTTCAGGCTTGAATTTACTTTTTCAGTTCTTTCAACTGGAGAAATGCAGAACAAGTTATCCCCTTCTTGTTTTTTGACTCCAGATCTTTTAGTCATTTTACTTTGTCTTCTTGAGTTGTCCTTTAAAATACTCTGTTCAGCTCTATTAACTTGGTATCTCTTTTCTGTGTTTTGGTTCCTTGATATTATTTTCAGAGTCTTTTATGACATCCATTTTGGGTTTGGGGGTTTGTTAGGTTGTTGGTTTTTTGTTTATTTGTTTTCTTTTTCTTCTGTCTTTTTAATGATCTTTTGTTCTCTTCCTGGATGTCATCTAATAGATCCTCTTTTCTTCCATCATTTGATGTTCAGGACCTCAAAACTATTCCTGAGATAATTTTTAAATGTAGATGAGTTAGATAGATTCAAGGTTGTATTTATGTTCTAGTAGGTTTGTGTTTCTTTTTTTAAAGAATCATATAGTAATTACTTAATACAAGAAGACCTCTCTGACTCTTACCACAAGTGCCTCTCTTCTTGTGATAACATGTAACAATCTGTAAATTGCCTTAGCTTCAAAACATTTTTATAATTTTTATGTGATTGTATTTAGAAAAGAGAAATTGCTTTTTAATAATGCAGAATTCCATACAGCTTTTTTAAAGTTTCTGTTATCAGTAAATAGATAATAAATACTGGAAGAAGAATATTACAGTTGCTCCCAGGGCTTATCACTCCTTGAAACACCTAATAATGTATTAGTGGTCTATATGGACCAGATCAAACCAGACAATGGGGCATGATAAGGATCTGGGATTTGATAACAAAAACCCTTACCATAGTTAATGAATAGGTCACCAACCCCTCAATTCTGAGCAAAATACTATCTTCTCTGTTGTTGTTAGTGTGTCTTCAAGTCATCTGCAACTCATAGTGACCCTATGTACAAAACTCTGAAGCCTGCCCTATCCTAAGCCAGTCTCACTGACTCTGACCACCTACCCCCATTGCCCTAATTTCTGTACCAATCCATCTCAACAAGGGTCTTCCTCTCCTCCACTGTACCTACACCATTCCAAACATGATGTCCTTCTCCAAAGATTGGTCCCTCCTGGCCACATGCCTTAAGATGAAGGCATCTTAAGATGGAGCTTCAAAATGCTAGCCTCCAAGGGAAAAAGTATTTCACCATCTAAAGGACAGGCCTATTTGTTTTCTTGGTGGCCCATGTTATGTTCAAGATACTTCTCTAACACCACAATTCAAAGGCATCAATTCTTCTTCTGTCATCTTTAATCATTGTCCAACTCTTTGATGCATAGCAGGTCATTGAGAAGACCATGACCTGGTTCAGAGGAACCTTAATCTCTAGACTGACATCGTTGCTTCTCAGTACTCTGGAAAGGTCCCTGATGGCAGATTTACCTAATGCAATTCATCTTTTGATTTCCTGACTTCTGGTGCCAAGAGTGATTCTCCAGATTTTTTTTTTCTGTCATCTATCTATCTATCTATCTATCTATCTATCTATCTTTATATCTAATCTGAATGACCAGTACAGATTGGTGGTGGCCCAGTGGTGAGAATCTTTGTCTTCTTGATGTTGAGACAATCCATATTGAAGACTTACAGTCCTTGACATTTTAGTTCATTCTAAAAACCTATAAAAAAGAGCTATCATTTGACTGTCCTCACACAGTTTTAATCTTATCGGTCACTTGGCATCCCTCTCAGATCTTTGGATATGCGCTTGTTTGTTTCTTGGGACCAGCTTCTTTCTTTCTCTCACTCTCAACTCTTTTCTTTATCTAACATACAGTTCCCTAACTGGGAAGAATGCCCTGTCATAGGCCAACCTTCTCTTCACTTCTCCACAACTCATGAGGATGGAGAACAGCCCATTCTCTGAGCTAACTAACAGCTAAATGGCAACTGGAAATAATCCAGAGTTTAGCTCCCCTCCATGAGGGAGAGCCTCTTTGCAGCCACATTGCTACATCAGCAGAGCAGGAGTTTGCCTGCACTTCTTATTGAAGGGGCTTGTGCACCCCTCTCACCCCCCCCCCAATAGGCCAAACTTCTCCCTCTGTCTTATCCTTCTCTCCTCTTGATTTCCTTCCTGGTCCCAAAGGTCAAAGGCCATTTTCCATTTGAATTTGACAACCTCCAACACAGACCTCAATTCTCAAATGCAAAGTTATTTCATTGATTGAGGTAAGAACCCAAGGTCACTCCCTGAGATGCCCAGGAACTGATCACTCCCCTTTCTGTTATCTCTCCTCCTCCTTCCAGGCCCCAATGAGAGCATGTTTTCTTGCCATTCAGGAGGATCTATCTGCTCAGCAAGTTTCTGGCAACTGGAGACATCTAAGTCTGCCAGATTCTACATAACCATGGCTCTATTTTACCTCAATGTGAAGGACAGACGTCTGTCCTGGTTACAGTCCTTTGCCATGCCTCCTCTAAAACTTGTGCATCTTCAGCATTATGTCTGATTAAAAACATTCTCAAATTTTGTACACTATGTTTGGTTCATTCAATCCATCTGTCCTTTAAAACATAGGTATTGAAATGGTAAATTGTCAGAGGTTTCCTAGACTCAAACTTTCTTGACTCTCCACTTTTGCATCTCTCTTTGCTTATCCTGCTCAGCCTTTTAGCCCCTCATGACTAACCTCCCAGTTAAAAAAAGAAATCTTAAAAAAAAAGAAATTTTCAGCAACTATTATATCATTTTCTTCCTTTTTCAACCAACCTGCAGATATAATATCATCTCTCTTCTTTTCTGATCCCACACTGCAGATAATCTCCCATGCTATGGTCCTCCAGCACCACAGATGAAACCAAACAGTCAAATCAGCCAATCTCCTATGCCACTCCCCTCCCCTCCTCCCAAAATCTGCCCCTCCTCTTCTAACACATTGCCCTCTCTCAACTCACCCAACCAATCCCTAAAATACATATAAAATTTGTCCAGGGACAACACTCACTTCACCTTCACATTCTTCCTGAGGCTTATTTTTAATCTTTTAAAAGTAACTTGTAAACACAGCAAATTTAGGAAAGTCTAAAACACTAAAACAAAGGGGGGAAAAGCGTTACTATTTCTTCTGTGGTTTTTTTTTTTTGTTTTTGCTGTAATACGTCCTCTCTGTAAAATATTATTTAAGACATAATCCTTTCACTTTGGTTCTTAAGTAATTCATTTTACATCTGGGGTGTGTGTGTGTGTGTGTATATGTCTTGTTGTTTATTTGTTTTTCTTTATAATCTTTCAAACTTCCTATAAAATGTATATGATAAGATTGTAAATGCACTCACCAAGTGGTGTTAAGAAGTCTGGAGGACAACCACCTGGCCAACTGACTGGAAAAGTTTTTGCTCTAATCCTAAAGAAAGATGACCTTACAGAGTATGGAAATTATGGAAAAAATATCATTAATATCACAAGCAAGCAATATTCTGCTGAAAATGATAAAAAATATTAAAACAGTACATCAACAGAGAATTTCCAGATGTGTAGGGTGGGTTTAGAAGAATACTAGGGATATGATAGCTAATGTTAAATGGATCTTGGCTGAGAGTAAGAAGTACCAGAGGAATGTCTATTTGTGTTTCATTGACTATCCAATGGCATTTGACTGTGTGAATCACAATAAATTGTGGCTAACTCTGAGAAGAATGAGAATCCCAGAACTTTTGATTGTGCTAATGTGAAAGCTATACTTGGACCAAGAGGCAGAACAGAGCAAGGAAACACTGCAAGTTCAAAATCAGGAAGAAGGTATACCAGGGATATAGCCTATCTCCATACTTTTTCAATCTATATGCAAAGCAGATCATCAGGGAGGCTGGGCTCTCTCAGGAGGAATGTGGCATCAGGATTGGAGGTAGACTCTTCAACAATCTGTGTTATGCATATGACACAATCCTGATTGATGGAACTGAGAAGAACTTGAAGCATTTGTTGTAGAAAGTCAAGGACTGCAGCCTTCATCAGTTCAACATCAAGAATACAAAGATTCTCTCCTCAGGGCTGATTGGCAGCATCATTGTGATAGATGGTGAAGAGATTGAAATTGTTAACAGCTTTAGTTTGCTTACTCAGCTCCACAAACAACACTTTTGGTACCAGCAGCCAGGAAATCAAAGACAAATTGCACTGGGAAAGTCTGACATCAGGGACCTCTCCAGAGTATTGAATAACATTGATGTTAACCTGAAGATTAAGGTATACCCTGATCCAGGTCATAGTCTTCACAATTACTTGTTATGCATCAGAAAGCTGGACAATAACTACATAGGATATAAGGAGAATTGTTGTCTTTAAGCTGTGATATTGGAGAAGAGTATTGAATATACCATGGACTGCCAGGAGAACAAACAGGCTTGTTCTAGAGAGGGTGAAACAAACATGCTCCTTGAAGGCTTGCTTCTGAGGCTTTGTCTGACATACTTTAGTCATGTTGCAAGGAGGGACCAGTGCTTGGAGAGGGACATTGTGCTTGGAATTGTGGAAGGACAGAGCAGGAGAGGAAGACCATCCATGAGATGGACTGATTCAGTGACTGGGGAAATAGGTTAGGTATGTCAGAAACAATAAGGTTGGCACAGGATAGAGCAGGTATTAGGGCTATTGTACATAGCCATCCCTATGTATCTTACACGACTTGACTATACTTACTAACAAAAACGATAGAAAGTAAATTAAAATTTGTTAGTAGTTAATGTTTCTTTTTTATCTAGCATACATCTTCTATATAATAGGAAACATACTTGCTTTTAGTTTTTAGTGTTTTTCTCTGACAATAACTAATCTGTTTCAGGCTGAATTAACTATTTTAATAGCTATGAACTTGGAGAAATGACAACAGTTACAGAAATGCTTCAGGCCTTTTGTCCACAGGGTGCTATGAGTCCTGCTTGACTCTGCGGATAATCAACAAAAACAACAACACGTGCTATCTCTTCCATTCCACTCCAATTTTCCACCAAGCAGCAAATCAACAATTAAAAAAAAAAAGTCATGTCCTGGCAATTTGTTTTTTGTTTATTGACTGCCTTCAAGCAGGACACATACCTTGCAAATTCACTCCCTCATTTCCCCTCAAGTAACAGCTGCTACAAGGAGTGGCTAAAATAAACAAACGAAAAAGTTAAAAAATATAAGCCTACATAGGTATACAGTGTGTGTGTTTTTTTCTTTTATGACAACTGGTTTAACATTTTCATTTTGTTTTCTTTTCTCTTAGAATATTTTCTACCCACATTCAATTTTCAGCTATAGCTCAGAACTGAACTTTTTTTCCCAAATTTATCTTTTTCTTCTTTTTGTTTTAAGTTTAATATAGTAATAGTTTAAAGCTTATAAACTCTAACAATTCCA
>NW_006400132.1:1098738-1101514 GCF_000299155.1 Elephantulus edwardii
AAATTATTATAAAAGAATGTAATAATGTTACTACTATTTTAACCTAAAAATAATAGTTTTGATGTATTTTTGCTATTCTTCTAATAAAATGCACAAAAAGTATTAGTGATACTAGAGTAACATACATAGTATTAACCTGCACCTATCAGATAAAGCACAAGAAATTCTGAGGATAGACTAATTTTAAAAGTATATATTAAAACAAAGAACTGAAGAAATTGCTGCTAGAAATTACATGCAAACTTGTCTCAAAAAAAAAGAAATACTCTGATAGTATCAGTAAATGACTCTAAATTACCACCAAGAACACAAAATAAAAAAGAGAACCCTACAACGCTTAAAATTTTCTAATATAGACCCTAAATTTCATAAGGAAAGAATAATAATAAATTCCCATTTAAATAAATAGATTTCCATCAATCAGTCTGCCCCTAATATTAGAAAGAAACATCAGAAAAAGGCTTCAAACCCCTAGTATAATTCAAACTCATTTTCAACTGCTGCTATTTCAGTGTTTAACAACAGGGACTTAGAAGAGGAAAAGAAGAACTAGCTAAAAGCCAAATTTCTTAAAGCTACTTTGGTAGAATATTTAAAACATTTTCATCTTTTTCATCTGGCAGACATGTCCAAAAATCCCAATCCAAGCCTTTTACTTCCAGCGTAGAAAGTTTAGTCATGGTCACATATGTCATAAATGTCAAAAAATACTTCAAGTTATTAGAGCGGCAGAAGGGAAGCCTCCTGCCACTTGGTTTCAATGCTGTCTTCATAGATATATGGCTTAGCAATGTCCCAAGTGAGTCTTGGTAGCAGAAGAGCAATCAGACTAATTGTATACTCAGGGCTGTTTAAAGAGACCAGCGTAACATCATCACAGACCTGGAGAAGCCTTAAATATGCATAGACGTTGCTGGTAAAAGAATTTGTTTGCTTCTCAACACTAGTATGAGTATATTTTGTCTTAAAATTTCTTAGTAAGCTTCTTTCCCCCTACCAACTTTCTGCAGACATTTAGCAAACCTGTAAAGAAATATCAAACTCCCTTGTTTAACTGTACATAAAATAAAGTATTATTTTCCTCAACAAATTCTACTGTACTTTTTTAACCACCACCACCACCACACACACACACAAAACCAAAACCAAAACTCCAAACACTGGCTATCAAAAGTAAATGCAAAAGTTCTTTTCACCCTAGTACTTTCAATTTCTTCTTTTTCTTTTTTTTTAAATAGTGACTCAATGTCAGTAAGCCTCACACCAGAGATATGCCCCATTTCCATACCTTTTCGGTCTACACGCAGAACAGATTATCCAGGAGGCTGGGCTCCATGCAGAGAAATGTGGCATTAATATTGGAGAAAGACTCATCAACAATCTGCATTATGCGGATGACACAACCCTACTTGCTGAAACTGAGGAAGACTTGAAACACTTGCTGCAGAAAGTCAAATGACTACAGCCTTCAATATGGATTAAAGCTCAATGTCAAGAAAACAAAGATTTTCACCACTGAGCCGATTCGCAGCACTGTGATGGATTGTGAAAAGATTGAGATTATTCACAGTTTTAGTTTGTTTGGTCCACAGTCAACACTCTTGGCACCAGCAGCCAGGAAATGAATTAGTTGGAGAAGGGTATTTAACATAAAATGGACTGCTAAGAGAACAAACAGGTTCAGCCTAGAGAAGGTGAAACCAGGTTGCTACATGGAGGCAAGTATTCGGAAGCTTCGTCTGACCTACTTTGGACATGTTGCAAGGAGAGGCCCGTCCTAGGAGAGGGATGCCATGCTTGGTAAGGTGGAAGGACAGTGCAGGAGAGGAAGATCCTTGATGAGATGGATTAATTCAGTAACTGGGAAAATGGGGGTAGATGTGTCAGAGACAATAAGATAGGCACAGGATAGAGCAGAGTTTAGGGCTATTATACAATAGGGTTGCTGTGAGTTGCAGTGACTCAATGGCACATAATGCAACCATTAAGTAATTAAATAAAAGAATAATAATATTTGAGAAATGATATTTTTAAAATAAAATTTTAATTCTGATTTTAACAAATGTTTACAGAGAAGTTAGATTTTCACTCATTCATTGTTGCATATTTTTGCCATTTTCCCTTTTTTCTCCTTCCCCCAGTTTACTTTTTAAAAAATACTTATTCACTGTTGCCAAATTATTTACCTCTTCTCCCCAGTCCTCTTTGCAACAATATTTTGGGCTGCTGTAGAACTTAGAAGCTAATCATGTATTCCTTTTAGACTGTTTTTTCCTTCATCTGTTCCAATGCAATGGTCATTATCATGCTTCCTATTTTCCTCCCAATCTCCCAAGTGAGACCTACTATTTTAACAGTAGTGCTGTGAAGTATTTGTCCTTTTGCAACTGTGATATTTCACTTAGGATGATGTCTTTCAGGGTCCCCATGTTTTGTAATGTTTTGCAATTTCATTGTTTTCAGTCCTGCATAGTATTCCATTGTATAAACATATTGTTGTTGTTATGTGCCGTTGAGTCACCAGTGACTCATAGTGACAATATGTACAACAGCCCTTAACCCTGCTCTGTCCTGTGCCAACTGCACTGTCTCTGACACACCCACTCCGATTACCCAGTCAATGAATCAATCCACGTTATAAAGGGTCTTCCCCTCCTGTGCTGTCCCTCCACCATCCCAAGCATGTTGACGCTCTCCAAGGACTGGTCCCTCCTTACATGTCCAATGTCAGATGAAGCTTCAAAATCTTTGCCTCCAAGGAGCAGCCCGGTTGAAC
>NW_006400132.1:1102407-1111172 GCF_000299155.1 Elephantulus edwardii
GGTCACCTTTCTTTGGGATGGGAACAATACAGATCTCTTCCAGTCAGTTGGACAAGTGGTTGCTCTCCAGATTTCTTGACACAACTTGGTGAACACATTGAGGGCAGAATTTGTTAGTTAAAATGTGTCAATTGGTATACCATCTATTCCTGGATTCTTATTTCTTGCTGTTTCCTTCAAAGCAGCTTGGACTTCTTCCTTCATCACCTTAGGATCTTGCTCATATATTGTTTCATTAAATTCTTCTGTGTCTGACAATTCTTTTCGATATGGTGACTCAGTATATTATTTCCATCTTCTTTTAATAGTTCCTGGATCATTTAATATTTTGCCTAAAGCATCCTTGATTATATCAACTCAAGGTTTGAATTTGTTCTTCAGTTCCTTGAGTTTAAATATTTTGAGCGAGTTGGGCTCTTTTGATTTTCCCCACTCCAGCTCCTTGCACATTTCATTGTAATATTTTGCTTTGTAAAATTACTTTGTATAAATATAAAATCACCTTATTACACTCCCATCTTACCAGCCCAGAAGCCATATAATAAATAAAAATCTATCCAAAATTAAAGTCTATCAATAAAAGTAAACATCTTCTACATCCAGTAGTAGCTAGTCCTGATATTTCAATAACCCAAGTACCCCTAATGATTTCACAGTATTAAATGATCTTTACCATATCTTTCCATTCTGACTGTCATCTTCTATTTGCTTTTAAGTAAACTAACCCAGAAACACTAAGAATCAGTCAATATCTATGGTTAAGCAGAAAGATAATAAATGTAGCACTAAGTTCTATAAGAATGAGAAGGGCATTATCTTTATTATTAAGTCCTAAGTCTGATTTCATCAGAATATGAAAGCTATGAAAAATTGTTATAGTTATAAAAAAGTAAATATTGTTAGAAGATAAACAATAAAATTTTTTAGATAGTCTTTAGTTAAGGAAATAACTCAAACTGAAATATATTTTAGCTAAGTTGTTCTAACAAACTCAGTCTAATAATATAACCTATTGAGAATTGATGCCTTTGAGCTGTGGCGCTGGAGAAGAGTGTTGAATATACCATGGACTGCTAGAAGAACAAACAGGTTTGTCCTGGAGAAGGTGAAGCCAGAATGCTCCTTGGAGTCATGGATTCTGTAGCTTCATCTGACATACTTTGGGCATGTTGCGACTCGTCCTTGGAGAGGGACATCATGTTTGGCAGAGTGGAGGGGCGGAGAAGGAGAGGAAGACCTTCGATGAGATGGATCGATTTTGTGACTGGAGTGGTAGAAGTGAGTGTGTTTGAGATGGCAAGTTTGGCACAGGATAGAACAGCATTTAGAGCACTTGTACATAGGGTCACTATGAGTCGCAAGCGATTCGATGGCACATAACAACAACAACAACATTGCTGATTACCCTGTTGTATATCAAAGCAGTTCCTCAACAAATACCACAATTGTCAGCATATAACATCTGTTCTTCAAACTCATACAGAAGTAAGTTATCTTTTAAAACATGTCACAAATTTATATAAACGTTTAAAAAAATTACACAGGCATGTAGTAACCATGACATGTTTAAACATTACCCAAGTGCACTTAAAATGCACACCAAAAATAGTAACCAATTTTGGAGTGTAGATATTTAATCCAAGAAATTCAACAAATATAATTAAAACAAAGCTTCTGCCTTTCCTCAAGTCCCCATCATCAGGCCTATTGTCCAAGGCCTCAAGCAAACCACCTCTCCCCACTCTCAACAATGTCTCTTCAAACAACATTTTCTCCTTTAAAAAATCCCCTAAAGTCATACTTCTGCTAATTTCTTATCCAAATCCTTTCCTGCTTTCTAACCAATTCATACCCCACAACTACCAAAAAATGAAACCTGTGGAGAGCTTCCATGATCTCAACCCACTCTATATTCTGAACTGTTACCCAGCCTAACATTACCAAAACTTAGCCAAACTCCTCCTGCCTTCTACTCAGGAAGAAGCCCAGATCTCTTTCTTCCATTAACTCCCTGCAATATCAAAATTAGTTCTGTGCTCTGTTACAAACTGCCCCATCTATCCATCTCTTTCTAAATCACTCAACCAAAAGGTACTTAGCTACCTCTTTCAGGTCATATGAACTGGAAGTCAATGCAGACCAAGTTCAACTTCTCTTCAGAGTCAACTTCTAAAGATGCCTGAAAGCAAGAAGCCGTCTCTTCTTCTGCTGAAGAAACAGCATCTTCTTCTGTCTGCTGACAAAACCAATTCTTAACTACTATCTATTCCTCTAACCCAGAACCTCAACCACAAACAAACATAGCAGAACTCCTCCCTTTAATGTCCAGCCTGGGAATGATAATAGGAAAACAACTAATACTGTAGGCCTAAACATCTCCCTAGAAAAATTCGAGAATCTCTCAAAAGTTCTCCAAGAGTTAGCAGATGATTTTGCTGCTCGGCTCATTGCAGTCCAAAACCTAATTGACTCTAAGGGCAGCTGTATTATGAAACAGAAGGAAACTTAATCTATTACTATGGGAAAAAGTGGACTCTGTCTGTTACTAGAAGAAGACTGTTGTTTTTGTAACTTAACACTCTTAAGTAGAAAATCAGGGACCAAGTGGCAACTCGAAATTCTCCCTTGGCTGCTCCTCATCCTAAAACAAATGAACAAAACTCTTGCTCCCTGTCTTATAAATCTCCTTCTGGAATTTATAGTAGAACATCTCATGGCCATCTCCCAAGCAACTGCCCAAGAACACATGAGAATTATTCACTTCCTTCAGACCTTACAAGAGACCAAATCCAGCCCATCCTACTTTCCCCAGCTCAGCAGGAAGTAGCTAGAGATAACTCATTCCTAATCATCATTATTCCTTTAAGGTCTGGAATGGAGGAAGACTTTGCAGTTGCACCCAGGCCTGATCACTCCTTAAAGAAACATGAAAATGTCTAAAGTGACCAGACCAGACAATGGATCTTGATAAGGCTCTGGGCATGATCACAGAATCCTATACCCAAGTTAATTAACAGGACCTCTGCCCCAAATTCCAAGCAAAATGCCATCTTCCCTAATTTTCTCTAAAATCCCTATAAAAAGATACTATCCTTGACTAGCCCACCACAATTTTAACCTTCTCCACGTGTGGTAACTTGGAGTCCCTCTCAGACCATCTAATAAAGTCCTGTTCATTTCTTAGGACTTAGCTTGTTTCTTTCTCCCTCACTCTCTCAACTCTTTTTCTAACAAAGACTTAATGACTTAATGCAAAACTGAGTGTATGGAAAATACTTTGTGAAAATTTCATTAAAGGATAATAGGATAAGGCTTCTGATAGTCTTTATGATCCTAATTTTATTTTCATTATATTATCAAGTTTGTCATGTAAAAATTTTATTTAAAGAAAGGAAATCTCATACTGTGTCTGATATTGACACTCAGCAGTATAAACTATTGTTAATTGTGTCCACCTATTATTTTCTTTCATTTTTCTGAAATGATTATCTCATTTAATTATCTCACTAGTTGCTATTGATTGAATTGTTATAGACTCAGTTGTATATTTATGAATCTAATCTCAATTGTGAATGGGTTCTTTTGTTGTGTTAATGAAACAGAAGTCAAAGTAAAACAGAAAGGCACTGCCATAGAGTTGGAACAAATTCAAAGCTGACACTCCAGAAAGCTTCCAAAACTATGAATCACAAGGACAAAACTGCTCTTCTTTCTCCCTTAGTGGGACTGGTGGATGCCACCCTCCAGAGTGGTATTGACTTCAGGTTAGCAGCGCAACTCCCTACAGATTATACTACCAGTGTTTCCTGAAACTTAAGTAGCATAGTTTTTGTCTTGCATCACTATCTTGCTTTTAGATATTAATTAGATTCAACTAGCAAGTCAGAAGAACAGAAATGGGAGAAGAGAATTGGCAAGCCACATCAAGTTTACCAAGGAGCCGAAGCTGAGGATAAAGAATTTATGCTCGACTAAAGTGTCAATCTTGATTAAAACAAACTTTTCTGTTTAGAGAGCACAACAGAGAGAGGGAAGACTTCTTCTTCATTTGCAATCTTAAATCCAGATTTCTCACCTCTTAAAATGTGAAGAAATACATTTCTGTCCATTGAAACTACCATTAGTAGTATTTGCATTATGTTACACTGTCATATACAAGATGTGAGTCCATTCCAAAACAGAGCTAGCACTCCATCAGAGTTTCAGAGGATGTATGTAAATAACAGAGAACAAGTTTGTTCATCTTTCTCTTTGCCCAGGAGTTGATGCATTCAAACTATATGCCAGTTGTTTGGTAACTCCTTATCGCTAAGATACTGCTTTAATTATAGCAGCATTAATTAACTAAGACTGCCACATTCTCAAACTGGAATCTTAATCATTGATTCCAATTGTTCTTTTTTCTTTACTTTCCATACTTAATTATTGTACAAAACTTACTTCTTTTTAGCATCCCAAAATATGTATGTATATTTTACGTGTTTTCTATCCATGTTGTAGATGGCTAGATTTTATATTCTCATTGTCATTGCCCATCTGGGCATATGAATCCATATAAAGGTCATTCTTGCTTCCAGATATGCTAATTTAAACTCGTCATCTACATAACTTTTCTTATCTATCCAAACAAAAATATGATGATGATATCCTAAACTTTAATAGATCTCATGTCCTGAGAGTAATAGAACTAGCTTGGGAGAGTGCTAGGATCAAGATTACAGAAAGATTTTTCCCTAGAAGAGTAAGATACACTTCCTGTACATCTCAGAGTCGAGATTGGAAAGAGCAGGTGGGCTGATAGTTACCTCCGTACAAAAGATGGAAATGATCCAACAGCGGAGGTAAGAGAGATCACTTACATTTATATCAGAAGGGTGGAGATAATGTCTGTTTAATCAACAACTCCATAAGGAAGGAGTTATACTTGCTTTTTAAACCTTAAAGATGTTGCCTATGAAGATATTAATACAATACCATTTGAGTCTTAATGTATTGGCAGAGTAAAATGACAATTTATGCAATAGGCCTCAGGAACCAGAAAGAGAAAAGGGAAGAGGGAAAATTTGAAACACATGGCAAGGGAAAAAAGAACTGCTGAAGGAGACAGATGGACACCTGATTTGTTTTAAGAATTTAGAAAGATGCATTTACAAATTGGGTTAAATTAGAGAAAATGAAGGCACAAATTACTTATTTAACAGATTGACGGAAAATAACAGGCGTTTCAAAGGGAAGAAAAGGAACAGATGGATGATGGAGGATAACAAAACAATTGATTGAAGAATATTTCTCTGAGTTGAATGAAGAATCAAGTCTTAATGAAGAGAGTACAAACTTTCTACTTAAGAGAAACAACACAGAATAGGGCATATCTTGATAAAATGTATTTTGTTCTAATGATAAATACATAATTTTACAACACTCATGGGTAAAAGACAAATTACCTGCAAAGTGAAATAAATATGACTGATATACCTGCATTATAGGCAGTTGAAAACAGAATATCATTTAAAAACTACAGAGAGAAAAAGTATTCAGCTCAAGAATTCAAAACTTTCTCAGAATACAATTTTTAACTTAAAAAGATAGGTATTTAAAGATATGAAAGAATTTAAAAATTAATTATTCAGTTATCTCAAATAAAACAAAGCCAAAAAAAAGGAGTCCTGATTATTCAGTGGTTCGTCTGCTGAGCTATTAAATAAAAGGTTTGTGTATACAAACCAGTCAACATTTCCATGGGAGAAATATGCAGCATTAGCATCCAATTAACTTTGCACAGCCCTATAAAGTCAACTAGACACAAATTATTTTGCTTTATTTATTTTTATTTGTTTAAACAAAATCAAAACTGAGATTCCAAAATTTGGTCATTAAGAGGAGATGAACTAATGGAGTCCTTGATATACATAAATTGATAGAAAATGAGGAAGGCTTTGTTGTTGTTTACATTTCCATGGAGTTGATTGTGACTTGACAGCTCTGAGTGTGTCAGAGTTGAATTTTGTTCCATAGCATTTTTAGTGGCTGATTTTTCAATAGTTGATCATGAGGTTTTTCTTCTAAGCTACCTCTGATAAAACTTAAATTTCTAACCTTTTGGATGCCAGTTGAATAAATAAGCACATAAATAGTGTTTGTGTATACAATCTGAGCTGATTCCAATTCACAGTTACACTTAGGAGCTCTGATTACTTAGTCTATATCGTATTTCACTAAAAACCCACAGGAAGGTCACTTGACTTGAAGTTTGAATCCACTAAGAAAATGGTGGGATGCCTCCTGCTATTGTGATTTATAGTCTTGGAACTCAATAGAAAGTCAGTATGAGTTGGAACTATGAGTGAATTGTATCATAATGACCTTAGCAACTTAGAAGTGCTTCACAGGTTTGCAAATCTGTAGATTATTACTAAAGCTACATGAACAGTTAAGAACACGAACAATTAAGACTTTTTTCACACCTGTCTATAGGGTGGAGGTAGGGGTAGGTGGACATAAAACACCAAAGTCAAGTGTCCAAGTGCCAGGAGTGTGGTCGACATGATGACCCTCGTTACCATTACTCTATAAAAACAGCCACTCTCTTATTCGGTTGAGCCACCATCTTCATCCAGAGCTGGAAGCTTCATCTGGACCCCATTTTCATCACTAGTGCCTACATAAAGAAAAGAGAAAGCTAATCAGGCATTGTGCTCCTCTGGGAATAAAAGGTTCCATTGATGGTGGGTTAATGAGGAAAGAGAAGGAAAGAAGAAAGAGGGGGAGGAGGAAGCATTGGGAGTATTGTATCTTCATGTCATTAAAACTAGTAAACTGCTTTAGAATTGATGGTTAACTCATAACCCTCTTTTGAACTTTCAAGGTGGTAAATCTTTATCATGGGACACTGCTCATCTTTTCTTTCAAGAAACTGATAATGGATTTACATTATTAACCTATTTAGTTTGTTGCCCAGCACAAAAACACTATACCATCGAACTCTTTCCTTTTAAAACTGTTACTCACTCATTCACTCCTTTTTGTCAAGTTGCATTTTGATAAAAAGGATATTCTTCACTGTCCATTGGATTTCCCAGACTGTAAATCACATGGGATGAGATCATCAACTTTCTCACACAGCCACTAGTGGATTCAAACCAACAGACAGTGTGCAGTCTTAACGTTAGCAGTGGGAATACTTATAGACTATGCACTCACACTTTCTTAAAACCATTGTTATCTTTGTTGTTGTATTCTGTTGAGTTGGAATTGATGCATAGTTGACCCTCCAGAAGTTTTTCAGAGACTGGGACACAGAAGGAGATTTCTCTTCTGAGATAGTTCATACTTCTCCCATGGAAAAGATGGTGGGACCCAAATTTTTCCCTTTGAGACTGCAGTGAGATTCAATCTAGCTACAAGTCTAGTACTAGACCTTCAGAGCTCAAACCACCCTCCACAGATAAACAAAAACAATAACAAAAACAAACACACAAAAAAAGTCTCCATTGTTGAATTGTGTGATGTATAGTCACTTGTGACTCATAGCAACCTTATGCACAATAGCTCTGAACCCTGTCTTATCCTAAGCCAATCTCACTACTTCCAACATACCTACCTCCATTACCTCAGTTACTTTGTCAATCCATCTCATCCAAGATCTTCCCCTCTTGCACTATCCCTTCATCATTCCAAGCATGATGTACTTTGCTAAGAACTTGGTCCCTTCTGACAACATATCAAAGTACATGAGAAAGAGCTTCAAAATCCTTGCCTCAAAGGATCAACTTGGTTTCACTCTCTCCAGGACACACTAAATTGTTCTTTTGGTAGTCGATGGTATGTTCAATACACTTTTCCAGTACTGTAAACCAAAAGGAATTGATTCTTGTTTTTCTGACATCCTTAATCATAGTGTACCTTTCTCATGCATAGCCAAGTCCATTGCAAAGACCATGGCCTGAATCAGACATACCTTAGTCTCTAAACTGACATCATTACTCTTTAAAGGAAGTAATTTTAAAATTCTAAAAAGATCTTTGTTTTCCTTTCAAGAAGCAACAGAAGACCTTATGGGATCATGGAAGTATAGGTATGAGATCTTGTTCAAGTTAAATAATATATACTAGGGTAACTTGTGTGTGTGTGTGTGTGTGAGAGAGAGAGAGAGAGAGAAGAGAGAGCGAGCGCACAAGCGAGAGAGCACACTATTAATGGATAAATGTGTATTTTATAAGATTATTTGAGGACGAAAAGACTTGCATATGGTAAATATTGTAAAGGCATGTCCAAAGAGAACTACAATATCTCAACTAAATTTTAAGATAAAAAAGGTGAAAGAAAGGATATGCAAGTATTTCCCAAAATCACATGGGAAGGAATAGCACTGCTAATGCAAAGGTATGCAGCTTGAATCTATCTGCTAATCTGAGAGAGAAGATGTTGGATAATTTCCTCCTGTGCCTGTGAAAGTCCTCTAGAGGGTCAGCTATGGGTAAGTTCTGGCTCTATGGTACACATCAACATGTAAAAGAGGAGACATATAAAGCATTATAAATTTATTATTCTACTAAAAAAAGGAAATTAAAGGAAAATAGTTGCTGCATTTGTTAATTGTTACTGATTTTACTCTCACTATGTGTACCAAGTAGAACAGCTCCATAGAATTACATGTGAATTGTCACCATTGGTCTTTGTGACTGTTTCAAAAAAGATGATAATTTGTATTGGGATTGCATTAAATGTGTAAATTGCTTTTGGTAGTATTGCCATTTTCACAACAT
>NW_006400132.1:1113148-1114101 GCF_000299155.1 Elephantulus edwardii
AAAACCAAAAAAGATGATAAGTACTGTCTTCCGAAGGAAGAATTAATATTCACCAATTAGGTACTATCAATGAAGGAATAAATAGCTATGTTGTAGTAAATGAAATAAAACCATGATAAAAAATGTGAAAGTAGAAAATAATAAACTGGGAAATTTTCAACAAAAAATATTCAAATTAACCAAAGTTGAAAATGTAAAATTTAGCAATCAATTACATTACAAGATTGTTGTTGTTAAGAGGTATGGGCTAGTTCTGGCTCAAAGACACACATCAATTTACTGAAAATGTTCCCAGTTGATTAATTTCTACCTTCATCTCTCTATAAGGATTCTAATTTAATTTAGTCCTATATATTAGTTATTTGTTCCCTCATTGATAATATCTGCTTGTTTCAGAGATATAGAATAGGAAATTCTAGCCTAAGATAGGCAATAAATTTGAAGAAAATCAAGTTATCAGTGCCTATGTAAAACATAATTCTTGACTATCTATTTGGTTGTTCTAAGAGACTTCCTGTTATATATATAGATTTATTGACTTTAATTATTATTTCAGTGTCCTCTTCAAAAAATGTATCCATTTATTTTAAAGGGAGAATTTATTCCTAATAAAAACAGAGAATGTGAAGGTTTAAGTAAAATACTTCAAGAATTAAGTGAAAAGACATAGATATATACCATAAATGTGTGAGACACATTGAAGAATATTATTAAAAATTTGGAAAATGCAATAGATTATTGAAATACATTACAAAATAGTGATAAGATTGTGAATATTTAATGGCAGAGAAATAAATGTGTATGTTAGTGGACTATAAAAATATATATCTTAAAACTTAGTCTATATATATAAATTATAGCAATCATGGACATTATATCTAAAACTATGTGGCAGCCAGGAAATTAGAAGACGTATTGTGATGGGAAAGTCTGCTGATAGGGATCTCTCCAAA
>NW_006400132.1:1115403-1116378 GCF_000299155.1 Elephantulus edwardii
ATTATTAATAAATTATTTAAAAATAAAGTATCAATTTAGTTTTAATAATGTAAAATCATGGCATATAGTTCCTGTATGTACCTTATGCCAATGGTAATCTATTAGTAATACTTGTATGTGTTTATAGGATATAAAATGTCCATTTGGCAATGTGCTTACAGCTCAAAACAAAAGAGATTCTAGAAATAGAAAATATCTTACTGAAATAATCTGATTGCTTCTTGGAAGTTAAGTGAAAGATTGACTCTGAAAATAAGTGCTGCTGGTTACAGCTCTTTGGAGTAGTATTTCTTGTCATGTCAAGAAAGTTCAATAAGGTAGAAAAATTATGGTTAGCTTCTAGATTCCACTTGTAAAGGATGTTTTTTTGTAAGGTTATTTGACTGCACTTAGTGTACTGGGAACAACATTTTGATCCCATCACATATAAAACACAATGCATATAAAGGAAACATAATGTAAACAAATCATTATATGAAAACCAATAAAAAAGTATTGTAAAAAATAAAACTTTTACATGAGCATTTTTTTAAAGGAAAGAATATATGATGCAGTCAGAAAGCACAGCACTACGTGAGAGCCACTGGGGAATTTTGCAGCAATTCTCTTCTTAAATTATTCAATGAAATGCCACAGCTCAAGTTTTTTACATTTTTTTTTAATCCAAGAAGAGAGTTCTTTAAAGAATGAAAATAAAATCAAGATTAAATCTGTGCACTGACTCTATTCATTAATATTGAATTTAAAATATTGGCCTGTATCAGGCACATTTTAGTCTTCAGAATGACATCATTGCTCTTCAGTACTCTAGAGAGTTCCTACACAGCAGAGCTTCCCAATGCAGTACATATTTTGATTTCCTTACTTCTGATGCCAAGAGTGTTAAATGTGAAACAAAGCAAGCTGACGTCATTAACAATCTCAATCTCTTCTCTATCAAGAAGCTGCCAATTGGCCCAGTGGTGAGAATCTTTT
>NW_006400132.1:1116688-1118048 GCF_000299155.1 Elephantulus edwardii
GTTGTAATCCACATTGTCAAATATTTTTACATAGTCAATTAAAAACAAATAGACATTCCTCTGGTAGTCTTTGCTTTTGGCCAAGATTCATCTAACATTGGCTTTGGTGTTCCTAGTGCCACAGCCTTCTCTAAACCCAGCTTGATCCTCTCTGGCTGCTATATTTTGATGTATCGGTCATTTCTGGATAATTTTCAAGTGACCCAAAATGAGGTTAAAAAGACCCCCAACATAGTTAAAAAGACCACTTCTAGATCCATCTTGAAATATAGTGTGGTGTGTCACAGAATATCCATACACATATAAGGAAAACCTGTTAATACCATGAGCATATGATTCAAAATAGTTATAGAGCAGGGTTCAGGTCTTTTGTTCATAGGATCACTATGAACAGTGCTCAACTCAATGGAATTTAACAACAGATCATATAATTATCTGATTCAAAATGATCCATGCCAACCCATTTCACTTCACCAATGCATAGTATGTCAATATTTATGTGTTGTTTTTCTTCTTTAACAATCTTCAGTTTTCCTACATTCACAGTTGTCACATTCCATGTTCAAATAAGTAGTGTCTATTTGCAACTGTTCCAACTCCTTTGTGATTCGCAGTAAGAAGGCTTTGCTCTAGTGACATATCTGCTAGTCTAATATAAGTGTTCTCTATTGCATTACTTTTATTGATTTCTTTATCCACCTGTTTTGATTAGTTTGAAATTAATTGTGTAGTGGGATATTGGTTTTAGATACTTTGTCTAAGGTATCTTATTACTAGTTTAGCTCATCTTGAAGAAATTTCTCTAGAGTACAAGAAAATACAATTTTATGATGTGAGTAAATTATAGCATGTAGTTTGAGAATGTGATTAATTATATGCAAAAATGAGGTTTCCTCATAAATCATGTAGTACATAATATGTCATAAGAATCAAACCTCACATTCATATCTAACTTAGATTTTGATCTTCAGTCTTTCTTGAGAAAGACATTTTCTATTATTTCTGGCAGCACGTAATTCACTCTGCCAATCTTAGCAGCTTTAATAATACTTATTTTAATGCACACCCATGTTTATTGCAGCTTTGTTCACAACAGCAAGGAGTTGGACAACCAAAGCACTCACCAACAAAGGAATGGATAGAGATGCTGTGGTATATTCACACAATGGAATACTATGCTGCATTGAAAAACAAGGAACTCCTCCAATATTATTCAAAATGGTTGACTCTGGAGAACATTATGCTGAGTGAAATATCCCAGTCACAAAAGGACAAATACTGCATGGTGCCACTGTTTTAAAACAGAACTGATCTTGGGGTTGTGGAGAGACTGAGAAAGATGGGTTCAATAATGTATACT
>NW_006400132.1:1120840-1121336 GCF_000299155.1 Elephantulus edwardii
TGAAGGCTCAGTCCTTGACCCTCTGCAGCAAGCACTTCAGGTCCTCCTCAGTTTCAGCAAGCAGGGTTGTGTCATCTGCATTATGCAGATTGTTAATAGTTCTTCCACTGATCCTGATGTCACACTTCTCCTCATTGAGCCCAGGAATGTGAAATACATGTAGTATTAATCTAGGTAAATTGAAAACATATAAGTTTCAATCTGCTGTACATAAGTTGTTATAAGGTATTGTCAGGTCCTTGGTACCAATCAACCACAAAAGTGTCTAGGTTCTAAGATTACTTTGAAACATTCTAAGATAACTATGAAGTAAAAGATAGTCTACACAATTCAACCGTGACTATCTCTGGCCAAGAATATGCACATTTATTGTGATTGGTTTTATTATGAGTATGTCTTATTGATGTTGTTTGATTGAAAAGTATCTTAAAATAATATTAATATTGTAAGCATGTTTACATTAAAATAAAATCTTACAACTAAATAAAATGACTAA
>NW_006400132.1:1122011-1123041 GCF_000299155.1 Elephantulus edwardii
TTTTTTTTTCTTTTTCATTTAGCTTCTACTATGCCAAGCACAATTTTCTTCTCCATAAACTATAGATGTCACCTGCTGTCAAGTCAACTGTGACTCACAGTGAAGTTATGAACAACAGATCAGAACCTTACCCTAGCTTGAGCCAAGCTGGTTATATCTACCATACCCAACCTCTTGTTAAGTCACTGTGACTGGTTTCTCCTAATAACATATCTAAAGGACAGGAACAAAGTCCTTCCACACTCAATTCTTAGAAGCATTCTAGCTATATTTCTTCAAAGACCGATTTGTTCATTCTTTGTTAATCTGTGTTATATTTATTATTCTTTGTCAATACCCTATATAACAAAACCACTTTGTCAATATCACTATAGCAGTACCACACTCATCTGCCAGTTTGCTGTACAGGTGCCTTCTGTACTGTTATGTTGCTGAAAGCTATTACATTGTTATATCAAATACCAGTAGGGTGATCCATGTTTTGACACCTGTCAGTAGAGCTTCCAAACAAAAAAAGACTAGAAGTATGACTGGCAAAACATTTCTTAAATAAGTTCTGTAAAACCAAACCAAACAAAAACAAACAAAAAACAAACCAGAAGAGTTTGTTGTGTAGTGTTGTTATGTGCTGTCAAGTTGCTTGCGACTCATAGCGACCCTATGTACAACAGCCCTAAACCTGCTCTGTCCTGTGCCAATCGCACTGTCTCTGACACTCCCAACCCAGTTACCCCAGTCACTAAATCAATCCACCTCATAGAGGGCCTTCTCCTCTTGCTCTGTCCCTCCACCCTCCCAAGCATGACATCCTTCTCCAAGGACTGGTCTCTCCTTACAACATGTCCAAAATATGTTAGACAAAGCCTCAGAATCCTTGCCTCCAAGGAGCCACCTGGTTTAACCCTTTCGAGGATGAATCTGTTTGTTTTCCTAACAGTCCATGGTACTCTCAATACTCTTCTCCAGCACCACAGCTCAAAGGCATCAATTCTCCTTCTGTCCTCCCCTTCTGTGATGCATAACAGGTGAC
>NW_006400132.1:1123611-1131871 GCF_000299155.1 Elephantulus edwardii
TTCATCTCAGAGTCAGCCACAGCTTCTTATGATCCACAAATGGTCAATGAAACACAGATACACATTCCTCTGGCACATAGTGTCAGAATATCAAACTCTCCGGTTGGAAGTTATTCAAAATGCACGTGGAAAAGAGACATCTCCTTAATGTAGATGCCACTTTAACAACTCTGATAGAGTAAAGCTTTCACCAAATGAATGATCTTAGTTTACTGCTGTATGGAAATGATAGAGTGGTATTAATAAGTTCTGAATTCTCTATAGAGGTATCAATTATCAAACTATAGTTAGTTTTCTCCAGCCTGCAGTACTGGTTGCTTGACCTTGGAGTTCTTAGTGTCCTTCCTGTGATCTGTCTGTTAATCAGAAGAGGAGATGCATCTCCTAGATTAGTTGTTATCTCTTTGAAGCTGTTTTCCCAAATCATATGTAAATTGTAACTTAATCTGCTTGTTTGCCTGGAAAGGTAGTATCTGGGTGTGAATGATTTTCTCTCAGATATGTTGTTGTTTAATGCCATCATGTCTTAGATTACTCATAGTGACCCTATGAACGAACAGCCTGAACACTGTTCATACATAGAGTTTCCTGAGGCAAGCCATTTCAGAAGTGGATGCTGCTCCTGCTTCCAGGCTTGATTTAGTCCGGAAGCTCCAGCCAACACTGTCCACCATGGGTGTCTCACCATCCTATAAAAGCCCATGACCACGCACAGAGGGACAGACAGTCTTGGAGGTGACTCGCTGTCTCCCAGCTCTGAGTAATAAAGTACATTTATGGATATTGCAATCTGTTTGTCTTATTGGCAAATGACTACGGAAAGAACCCCTTGTGTTTTGTAACAATAATTGGAAAATAGGCCCTTGGTGATTGAAATAATGCTGGAGGTCTTATTATTGTATTGTGTACAATTACTTATTTATATATTGAAAATATTATTTCAACAAAACCCAAAAATTAAAAAATTATTATCGTTGTTGAATACTCTCGAATCAGAATCTACTCATAGCTGACCTTCCAGGGAGTTTTCAGAGGCAATAAATCACACTGAAGGAGACTGCTCATTCTTCTTTGGCAAGGAAAAAAAAATTACTATACACATGGAATTGGCCTAATGAAATAAAAAAGACTATATTTATTGAAAGTCGTTGTGCACCATCAAGTTGAAACTGACCATAGCTGACCCTCCCCAGCAGATTTTCAGAGACAGTAAATCACATAAGATTTTCTATCTTTCTTCCACAGAGCAGATAGTGGATTTGAACCCTGTGCTTTTGTGTTGAAAGCCAAATTCTTTACCAATGAGACACAAGAGCTCTCTCTAATGGAAAGAGATAGTGGAAAAACTGAAAATCAGAAGTCACAAAGCCAGAACTGAAGAACAAACTCAAGCATTGTGTTATAATACTGAAGGCCAATCCTTGAAAAGAGATATCACTCTAGGAAACCCAGATAGCAAAAAGCAGGAAGAATTTTAACAAGATGAATTGCCACAGTGACTGCAACAATGGACTTGAGGGTGTCATAAAATAGGGAAAATTTCCAATCTGTTGTTTATAGGGTATTTATGAGTAATAGTGGACTCAATAACATTAAACAACATAAAATATTAAATAATGTTCTATTATTTATAAAGTTTCTGAGGATCCATTGTTTCAGAAGTAGAGGGATAGTCCTGCTTCTTAGTATCTCTTGGTCTGGTTGAAACTTATACATGAAGGATAATCCTGCTGACATTTGAAATATTGGTGACATAGCTTCCAGCATCATCATCAAAATAGACAAGTCACCAATGTGCACTGTAATGTCAAATAAATGATAGTGGCAGTTAGGAAGCTAACATCTTGTTAAGATGTTCCATCTCAGAAACCTGATTAAGAGTTATTATCAGTTAAGAATCAAAACCATAGCGCATGTGAGTGTGTGTGTGGACTCACATGCATTTTTGTTACCTCTTTCTAGTCTAAGATTATATAACCTTTCCTTTATTATAAATACCAATTGCAATGATAATCTCCAAATACTCTTATATCACACCAGGCTTTGGGATATCTGAGTAACATGACATATTAAATATTCACAAGCAACAAATATATTCCAGTCATTCTTAGAGTAAAACTAAACTAAATTCCTTGTAATCTGCCAGAATATGACACTTTAGGAGTATTTTTTTTCATTTAAATCTATGACATTTCATGGGGTTATGATTATAATTGAGTTCTTTTCAAAATATAGGTTTAGTTTCTATTCCCTGGAGCTTGTAATCATGACCCTGCTTGAAAGTAGAGCTTTACTTTACTATCTTAATGTGTTCATAACAGAATTTTAAACCTGTTCATTATGAGTTATTGTTATAAAATGAACAGAATAAGCTCAAAACTACCCACACAGGGAAAGAAAGGCAATAGCTGAGGATCTTACTTATGAGTAAAAGAATGGCAAGAAGAGCTTGCAGATGTCAGAAACTAGGAGGAAGTTCAGAGACTGAATGTCCAGAGGTCTTCAAATCCAACTCCAGAGGGTCTAGAGGCCTTCAACTCCAGACTTCTAACTGAACTCTGAAAAGAAAAATTTACTCTTTTTAAAGCCACCTGTTTGGGATATTTTCATTACAATTGTACTAAGTAAGGCATATGGGATATACTTCTTCTACATTAATTTTATGTAAAATAGGCATCATTATTTGCTTAACTGTTACATATTTCCCTCCCATCAATCAAATATTATATGAAAATCTTAGTTTTTCTACCTTTGAAAAGGCATATGTAAGCCCAGATCAATTTGCATTGTTTGTAAATTTTCAATATTTATAACTTCTATCCAAAAAAAACCAAAAGAAAAATAATGTAAAGAGTAAAATACTCCAAAGATAAACAAAGTTAACTGTAGTCTCCTTGTCAAAATATTAATACTGTGAATCTTTATTTACACTGGAGATGTAAGGTGACCCTAGTGTATATATTTCATGCTCTAATTACTTCAGCGTCTACCTTGTCATTTAATATGATTGTTGGACCTAAAAGGACCCATTTCAAAATATTCTTATGATGGAGCTTGGAGTGATGGCAATGAGATTTGTAATGCAACTTTGAGAAGTTTGACAGCGAAATGAATGTGACGTCTTTGCAAAAAAGAGAAATAAATTAGATGTGAGTTCAAAAGAAATGGAGAAGAAAAGTGCACAAGGGAAAATTGATTAATATTCAAACCTACAGTGCCAAGTAGAATGACTGGTGCATATGGGTATTTGATGAATGTTTGAGTAATGAACAAATAAATTCAGCACAGTAATTAATATGGCTGAGCTGTTTTCTGAGATAAAGTCATCCAGTGTAGTAATAGGAATAAACATATGAGCTATTACTAAACTTTGAGTTTCCCCTTTGAGATACTTCCGATTTCACTCGTCACAGTTTTACTCTCAGGTTAGATGTTCTTGATAAAAAAATACATGACATACACTAAGTAAAGACATGAAAGTTTCAAAGACAAAATGATTTTTGCTTTGTAGTTGTTGCTGTTACATAACGTTGAGTCTCCTGCAACTCATAGCGTCCTTATGTACAATAGCCCTAAACCCTGCTCTATTCTGTGCTAATCTTATTGTCTCTAACACAGCTACCCTCATTAAACCAGTGACAGAATCAATCCATCTCATGGAGGGTCTTCCTATCTTGCACTGTCCCTCCACCCTCCCAAGCATGACATCCCTCTCTAAGAACTGATTCCGCCTTGCAATATATCCGAAGTATGTCAGACAAAGCTTCAGAATCCTTGCCTCCAAGGAGAAGCCTGGTAAAAATATGGAACGCTTTACACATACTGCTTTACATTATGAAATAACGTATGATCTTGTTTGTAACTTGCTTTCCATGTGTATATCATGCCTTATAGAGAAGCTTGCACCAAGACTTCAAGTGAATTTTAGCACTTCTGTTTTCTCCTGAGGTGTTTGTTATTGTTGTTTTGGTTTAGTTTTGTAAATGTTCAGTTTAAAGTGTTTTTAAGATGCAAGAGGTCAGGTGGAGAAATGATGAAGCCATCCTTAAGAATTAAGCAGGCTCCTAACTTGAAACATGTGAGAGGTTGTAGCTTCAGCAGAGCTGCTTCATTCACTGTAGGTCACTAAGTACATGCTACTGAGCCATTTCATAATAAAAACCACAAAATTCACAGAAAAAAAACCATGCTAAAAACCCTGCAAGTAATGAAAAATTATTACTTCTCTTAACCAGAAACAATGCTTTGGATATGGGTTCTCTAATCAAGTCATAATTACAAGAGTGCTATCAGATAAAGTGAATAAGAGAGAAGATAAAGGTACAAGAGTATTGCAAAGCAGAGATATTGTTGTTGTTAAGTGCCATTGAGTCAAATGTGACTTATACAGATCTGAAGCACATTCTATCCAGTGCCATCCTCATGTATGCTCTCTGACACACTGGAGCCTACTGCTACAGTCACTGTGTTAACCTATGTCATTAAGACTCATTTTCTTTTGATGATCCTCCACCTTTCCAAGCAGGATGCCCTTATCCAAAGAATAGCCTTTTCTAGCAACATGCCCAAAGTATGTGGGATGAAGCTTCTCTGTCTTTGTCAACATCGAGTATTCTAGCTGCACTTCTCCCAAAACATGTCTGTCTGTTCTTTTGGCAGTCCATGCATATTCAGCTACTCTTCTTCAACATCACAATGAAAGGCAACAATTTTTCTTTTGTCTTCCATATCCATTGCCTAATACTCAGATGCACAGCCAGTGAATAAAAAGACCATGGCCTGAATCAGATCCTTTTGCTCAAAAATTTGTTGACAAATTTGTCCTTCCTCCTCATTGCTTTCTTTTTCAGGATTTCTTTCTTCAAAAGTTATTACATTTTGATCTATTAATTATCCTTCTTTATGATCTATGTGCGTTTTCAGTCTATGGAAATGGATCAAGTTCTTATTTCAATGTTCTTGTCATATGGATGGATTATTCCACTGATCTCTTCCATCATATTATCCTGATAAACTAGTTGGAAAATGATAACGTCATTCAGAATATTTGTCCTTACTCCCTTTATGCATTTTTTCTCATATTACTACCAAGAAGATACAACGTTCCAGATAAAAGTATTGGTACCAAGTGTGGTGTAGTGTGATTTTAATAGTTCTTAAGTTCAAGACCTAAGTTCATAAGTAAAGGCCTAGTGGCATGATTCTCTTTAGTCTATAATCTATCTATCTATCTATCTATCTATCTATCTATCTATCTATCTATCATCTATCTATCTATCTATCTATCTATCTATCATCTATCATCTATCTATTTAAATTAAGGAGTAAGCTTACTCTGTTGTATAAATTAGTCCTAAATCAGAATTGACACTATGGTGAGCTTTGACTTTGACCTTTTTTGTAGTTAAAATTATTTAAGTTCTTTTTGCTTATATTCAGAAAGCATGAAATAATAAAAATATAAATATTCAATATAGGTGCAACTCAGAAAAATTATTAAAAGTTTATGATTATTGTACTATTAAATATCTCCCTCATAATTTAATTGAGTAAGAGAGCTCAAGTAGTGTAGCCTGTAGTGATTTTTGGTTCTAACCTAAAACCCAAGTATTCAAAGCTGCTCTGAGGAGGAAAAAATGGGCAGTTTCCTTCCATCAAATTTATAGCCTCCAGAACCCAATGGAGGATTACTTCCAGTTGACAATGACACAACCTTTTCGATTCTTTTAATATACTTTTTATACTGACTTACTTACAAAGTTTGTGTACATTGTTTTTCACACTTAATCATTCCCAATTTTTTAACCCACCTGTCCTTCCATCCATCAAATTGTGCAGCCCTATAATTGTACCCCCTGCCTGTTCTCACCCCTGTGTTCCCCCCTTCCCCCTCTTAGATCCTCATACACATTTTACTGGTTACCTATTTCTATAAAAAAAGGTCTTATATAGTATTCATCCATATGGTACTGAGTTAGTTCAATTAGCATAATGTCCTCCAGTCCCTCCCACGTTAGGTGATCTACAAAATCATTGTTCCTATGTGCTGCATAGTATTCCATTGTGTAAATGTAACATAATTTCTCTATCCATTCTATTGTAGTTCGACATTTGTGTTGTTTTCAAGTTCTTGCCATGGTGAATAGTGTTCCTATGAAGATTGGGGTACGTTTTCAAACTTAGTTGTTTAACACAATGTAGCAGATTGTTGATGCCTAAACACAATTCTTTTTCATGACAGACTTACACAGACATATCTCAGTTGCTATGGTTTTTGACTGAAATTCACAGCTATTCTTTCTGCTTCCCCTTGTTTTGGCTTCTTGAAGCTCTAGTGCAATTTTCAATGTCTTCTGATATCCATTTTGGCCTTTTTTACTCTTCTGTCTTTGTAAGGGACTTTTGCTCTCTTTATGGATTATGTTTATTATGTCATCCCATAACTCATCTGGTCTTTGATCATTATATATACTTCCTCAAATATGTGTTTCAGAAAGTCTAGTCAGACTGCTCTTTGAAGGCAAAGACGATAAAGCTTTTCCTCATGTACTTCAGGAATGTTGCTAGGAGAGGCTCTGAAAGGCAGAAGGTCAGTGAAAGAGAAAAAAAAAATCTTCACCCAGGTGAACTGGCACAGTAACTGCTGCAATGGGATCTAGTGTGTGAGCAAGAGTGAGGATGACACAGAATAGGACAGAGTTCAGATCTATTGTTCATAGATAAGTTCATGGGTTATACTGAACTTAATGGCACTTAAAAACAACAACAGAATACACTGTCTCAAATCTATTCTGGAAATTATTTTTAAATTCAGAGAGGATAGATTCAAGATATTTTGATTCTTGTGGTATTCTTTTCATTTTATCCAGTTTAAATTTGCATTATCTAGATTCAGAACTGTGCATCTGTAAAGTGTCATTTCATCTCTTCTCACTCCGAATCATGTATGCCCACATTCTCTAAACCCCACCTCACAAGAAAACAACACTTCTATACCAGAACTTGAGGACACACCACAGAAACACAGAGGCTTGGTGTCAATCATATCAAGGGTTGGATAGAGAAAAAAGTGTTGAATGGAGTGGGCAGGATTGAAAGGTGATGTTGATGTAGCAAGGAAAGAGATGGCACATGCCAAGGGCGGGAAACTGACACTGAATCTACTGATTGCTCCTATAACTGGGAAATGTCCTTCATCTGCTCCTTTCTATAAAATGCTTATTGTCTGTCAGATACTGTTCTAAAGTTGAACATTCAATTTAAGACAGACTAGAAAGAAGGATTGGACATACACTTCTGAAATAAAAGATCTTCAAAAATCCTATGTACAACAGAGCAGACTAGCAGATAAGGCAACAGAATCTGAGCTCTCAAATTTGAAAACACATATGAGAAGGAACAGTTCTAAGCAGACACTAACGATTGGAACGTGCAATGTGAGAAGCAAGAATATAGGAAAATTGGACATTGTTAAGAAAGAAATGAAATGCATAAATCTTAACGTACAAGGTATAGACACAATCAGATGTATTGGCATGGGTTATTTTGAATCAGACACTCATATGATCTACTCTGCTAGGGACGAAAAGTAAGAACAAAATGGGGTTATTTTCATAGTTAAAAAAGACATTTTATGCACTTTGAAGGATTTTTTTTGTGTGGTGTGAAGTGTGAGTCTTGTATGAGTTTTCTGCAGATGGCTTTCAAATTTTGCCAACACCATTTGTTTAAAAGGCTATTGTTTCTCCACTTAACTGATTTCATCTTTGTGTCAAAAAACAGATGGGATTATTTCTAGGTTCTCAATTCTATTATATTGATCTCTGTGTCTATCATTGTACCAGCACATTTATACTAGTCTTGAACACCATGGCAGTGTAGTAGGATTTGAAATCAGGGAGTGAGAAAACCAAGGACTATAAAAGTCATTAGAAAAAAAGATTAGAAGTACCTAAGAAGCCCTAATCCACAACTATAACAGTCTTCCAAGCATCCTGAAAAACCTACAACCAGGAGGGGATAAATTAGATTAATGGGACCTTAAGAATCAAATCCTTGTGCACATCCAAAAACTTCTCCAACACAATAAAAAAGGAAGTCAAAGAGTAGGAAAAAATATTTGGTAATGACATGTCTTATAAGGGCTTTATATATAGAATTTATAGAATACTCAAAAGCCACAAGATAAAGATACATAATGTAGTTGCAAAATGGGCACAGGATATGAACAGACATTTCACCAAAGAAGACATTCAGATGA
>NW_006400132.1:1132386-1138954 GCF_000299155.1 Elephantulus edwardii
CATGGAGGACATTATACTGAGTGAAATATCTCAGTCACAAAAAGACAGTGTCTCTGTTATAGAACAGGACTGATAAGGGGGTTCAGGAAAATCTAACAAAATCTAAAAAAAGAATAATGTATATGGCATTGAAACAGATGAGGGAGAGAACTAAATAAAAGAAACATATGATAAGGTATAATTGGCATTACAAGAATCCAGAATAAGAGTTGCATATTAAAGTGGTTGGGGTGGGGGAACTGTGTAACAGTGAAAGAACTATTTTTCCAAAGAAAAAAATGAACTGGTAGAGAGAGAAGGAAAGGGAGAATGTGCAGCAATGAATAAATAGAAATCTAAATTCTTTAAACACTTTCATTAAAATATAAAAAAATTAAAGTGAAAATTTCAATACATTTCAATAAAGTTAAATGCAAAAAAATTCATTTGCAGATTCATCTTGAAATACAATCTTGTGAGTGACAAGATTATATCCATGTTGTTGTTGCTTTCATGTGCTGTTGAGTCACTTGCGACTCAAGTCGACACTATGTACAAGAGCTCTAAGCCCTGCTCTATTCTGTGCCAACATCATTGTCTCCAACGCACCTACTCCCACTACCTCAATCACTGAATTGATTCATCTCATTGAGGATGTTCCTCTTCTGCATCAATCCTCCACTCTCCCAAACATGATGTCCCTCTCCAAGGACCAGTCCCTCCTTGCAACATGCCCAAACTATGTCAGATGAAGCTTCAAAATCCTTCCCTCCAAGGAGCAGACCGGCTTCTTTCTCTCCAGGACAAACCTGTTTGTTCTCCTAGCAGTCCATGGTATATTCAACACTCTTTTTCAGCACCACAGCTCAAAGGCATCAATTTTCTTTCTATAATACCTAGTCACTGTCTAGCTCTCTGATGCATAATACAAAATTGCAAAGACTATAGCCTGGATCAGGTGCACCTTAGTCTCCAGCCTGATGGCGTTGCTCTTCAGTACTCTGAAGAGGTCCCTAACAGCAGACTTTACCAATGTAATTTTCCTCTTGATTTCCTGGCCACTGGTACCAAGATTGTTGACTGGGGAGACAAGCAAACTAAGCCTGTTAACTATCTCAATCTCTTCACTATACATACTGATGCTGCCAAACGGCCCAGTGGTGAGAATCTTTGTTTTCTTGATGTTGAACTTCAATCCATATTGAATCCTTGACCTTGCAGCAAATGCTTCAGGTCCTCCTCAGTTTCAGCAAGAAGGGTTGTGTTATCTGCATAACGCAGATTGTTGATAGATCTTTCACCAATCCTGACCCCACATTTCTCCTCATAAAGCCCAGCTTGATGACTGTCTCCTGGTCCAAGTATAGGTTTTACATTAGCACAATCAAATGTTCTGGGATTCCCATTCTTCTCAGAGTCAGCCACAGTTTGTTATGATCCACACAGTCAAAAGCCTTTGCATAGTCAATGAAGCACAGATAGACATTCCTCTGGTATTCTCTGCTTTCTGCCAAGATCCATATAACATTACCTGTAATATCCCTAGTACCCCAACCTCTTCTAAACCCAGCCTGCACATCTGGCACTTCTCTGCTGAGATGTTGCTCCAGTCATTTTTGAATAATTTTCAGCAGAATCTTGCTTGCATGTGATATTAATGATACTGTTTAATAATTTCAACACACTGTCAGATCACTTTCCTTTGGAAAGAGCGAAAATATCTATCTTTTCCAGTCAATCGACCAGTTTGCTCTCCTCCAAATTTCTTGGCACAACTTAGTGAGCACATCAAGGGCAGCATCTGTTTGTTGAAATATGTCAATTGGTATGCTGTCAACTCCTGGAGCCTTATAATACCTTTTATAAGAAAGATAAATGCAAACTGTACACATGGCTTTCACTTGGTGTTATGCACAGGAATGAGATTGATTACATCTTTGGAAAGAATTGCTGGAAAAGCTTAGTACCAAAAGTAAAAATTAGGCCAGGTGCTTATGGTGGAAAAGACCATTTACTACTCATATGCAAGTTCAAACTAAAGCTAAAGAAGATTAAATTGAATCCACAGGAACCAAAATTTTGTCTGGAGTCTACCCTACCTGAATTTCAAAACAATTTCAGGAACAGGTTTGAGGCCCTAAACACTACTGAGCTAAGACCAGATGAGCTGTGGGAGGATATCAAGAGTATCATGCAGAAAGAATACATAAGGCCATCAGGAAGACGGAAGAGTAAGAAATGATCAAGATGGATGTCAGAAGAAACTTTGAATATTATACTAGGATGCCAAGAAGCCAAAGCACAGGGAAGAAACCTCCTTAACTTAGAAACTAAGCAGAAGATTTCAAAGGACAGCATTGGATGGCAAAGCAAAGTATTATAATGAAATGTGCAAAGAACTGAGGTCAAAAGGGCAAAACTCCCTCAGCATTTCTTAAGCTGAAGAAATGGAACTACAAATTCAAGCCTAGAGTTGCAATATTTAAGTATGCTGTGGGCAGAATATTAAATAATCCAGGAAGCATTAAAAGAAAATCGAAGGACTATACAGTCACTGTACCAAAAATAATTGACTGACACAGAAGAATTTCATGAAACAAGGCAAAATCAAGTGCCTGTAGTATTAAAACAAGAGCTTGTAGTATGAAGGAGGAAGTTCAAGCTACCCTGAAGCAATAGGGAAAATACAAGGCCCCAGGATTTTATGGCATAACAATGGACATATTTCAATAAACCACCATTGCCTTGGATGCATTCATCAAGTTGTGCCAAGAAATTTTGAGGACAACCACCTGGACAAGTGACTGGTAGATATCCATATTTGTTCACATTCCAAATTAAGATGGCCTGTCAGAATGCGGAAATAAGCAATACCATTAATATCACATGAAACCAAGATCCTATGGAAAACTATCCAAAAATGACTGGAAAAGGACATCAACTGAGAACTTCCAAATGTGCAGGCTATGTTTAGGACAGGCTATGGTACTAGGGATATTACAGTTAATATTAGATGGATCTTGGCTGAAAGCAGAGAATACCAAAAAATGTCAATCTGTGTTTCATTGACTTTGCAAAGACATTTGACTGTGTGGTTCACAACAACCTGTGGCTAACTCTGAGAAGAATGGGAATTCCAGAACATTTGTACTTATGCGAAACCCATGCTTAACAGAAGGCAATCGTCAAAACATTGCAAGGAAGCACTGCATGGTTCCAAATCAGGAAAGGTGTACGCCAAAGATATATCCTATCTCCATACCTTTTCAATCTATATGTGGAACAGATTATCGGAGAGCCTGGGATCTGTGAGGAAGAATGTGGCATTAGGATTAGAGGAAAATGCATTGACAACCTGTGTCCCTCCTTGTAACATGCCCAAAGTATGTCAGATGAAGCTTCAGAATTTTTTCCTCAATGAGCAGCCTGGTTTCACCCTGTCTGGGATTAACTTGTTTGTTTTCCTGGCAGTCCATGGTTTAGTCAATACTCTCCTCTAGCACCACAGCTCAAAGGCATCAATTCTCCTTATGTCATACCTGGTTATTGTCCAGCTTTCTGATGTGTAGCAAGCAATTGCAAAAGCTATGGCCTGGATGAGGCAGACCTTATAAACCACAGATCTGTACCTTTCCCATTCCTGCCCCATTCTCATCATCTCTGTCATGCTTCCATGTGGCATTCACTATATTAACCTACTTCATTGAGAGTGTTCCTGTCTTTTGGTGATCATCTATTTTTCCTAGCATGATGTCTCTTTCTAAGTATTTCTGAAAGTGCTCCTTTTGAAAATATGCTCAGAGAAAGATGAGGCTCTAACATCTTTGTCTCTAAGAAGTACTGTTTGCTGTGTCTTAGCAACAATTAAATGAATAATACATAACTTAGGAGAGACTGGAGAGTATTTCACTGAGTAAACTAACTCAGTTGTATAAGAACAAATACTACTTAGTCATTATTGTATAAATAGAAGGATAGCTAACTAGTAAAACATGTATGGGAACCCAAAGAGGGAAGGGGCAGGAGCAGAAAGGTGAGGATGGGTAGGGACAAGACTACAGGATTGCACAGTTTGGTGGGTGGAAGGAGTTAGAGTATGAAAATGGAAAGGATTACGTTGAAAAGACAAGGTAATGATTAATTTTATAAAATATAATGTGTGAGAATGATTACGTGAAATACAATATGAATGACGAATTGTGTGAAAAACAAAGTGTACAAACTTTGTAAGCAAATCAATAAAACACAGTATTTTTTCTTGTTGTTTTTGTGAGTTTCTGTTTTGTTTTGGTTTTTTAACAAACAAATGTGATAAAGAGGAATATATAGGGTTGCTTTCCAAATGGTGAAAGTTCAAATACATCAAGGGCTCCCACTAGTAAATATTTACAAACTCCATAATCCAGTAAATAGTCATTTTGAGTTGGAATTAACTAGATAGGCAGTGGATTTGGTTTGTTGGGGTTTTTGTTGTTGTTGCTGTTATTTTTGTTTTAATGAAAGGGGATTAATTTTTATGCTCTTTGCATTTCAGTTATTTCTTCAAATTAGAGGGAAGATAATTTCCACCTAAAATCTCTGATTAGGTTTATTCCTTGGATTTATTTGTCTTAATTTACAGAGTTATTGAAGGATCTATGGTGGTGAAGTGTGTAAGGCACTTAATGGTTTATTGAAAAGTCTGTTATTTGATACTATCTGTGGTTCTCAGAAAAATACAGCAGTCAACTTCTGTAAAGATTCACAACCTGGAAACACTGTGTGGCAAATTTATTCTGTCCTGTTGCTGAAACTGAGAAGAACCTGAAGCACTTGCTGCAAAAGATCAAGGACTGCAGCCTTGAATATGGATTGAGGCTCAATATCAAGAAGGCAAAGATTCTCACCACTAGTCCAACTGGCAGCATAAGGATAAATGGCGAAGAGATTGAGATTGTTCACAGCTTTAGTTTACTTGGCTCCACAGCCAACACTCTTGGCACCAGCAGCCAGGAAATTAAAAGACGTATTGTGATGGGAAAGTCTGCTGTTAGGGACCTCTCCAAAGTACTGAAGAGCAATGGTGTCACTCAGGAGAATAAAGTGTGCCTGATACAGGCCATGGTCTTTGCAATCACTTGCTATGTGTAAGAAAGCTGGACAAGGAATAGAGAGGATAGAAGGAGAATTAATGCCTTTGAGCTGTGGTGTTGGAGAAGAGTATTGAATATTCCATGCACTGCTAGGAGAACAAACAGGTTCATCCTAGAGAGGGTGAAATCAGGCAGCTTCTTGGAGGCAAGGATTTTGAGAATAATCTAATTAGGTAGGTCATACAAAAGTCACATTTGGTAAGTGTGAGCTATAAATACTAACTAGAGTAAAAACAATAAAATTGACCTAGTATGCTGATTGTAAGAATAATAATAGGTAAAATTAACTAATATAAAGATGAATCAAATGAGCTCTTCTGTGGAGAGGTACAGCCATATATGTCATTTAAAAAATAAAAATCTTTACAGCAGTTCTATAAGATTATTCTCATTATTTTATAGTAAGAGAAAAAGAAAGAGTTGTCAAGTAGTATGGCCGAAAACGCAAAACTAAAAAATATAGCTAGGTTCCCAAACCAAACAATATCTGCAGAATTATGTTTTGTTTTATAATTAATTATATTTAGAAAAAGATAACAAACAAGAATTCAGAAAAAAGCCTTTGAATAAAATCAGATATATAAAAAATGGCAAAGTCAGAGGCGCAAAGAATAAAATCTGAAGTATAAACAATAGAAGAAAAACTTTCAGACAAAGTCTCTCATTACATAAGATGCAAGAGTAGAGGAAAATACATATAGATTTATAAAAACAAATAGAAAAAAGGGCAGTGGAAACTTCTAATGATTTTTATTTAGAAACATTGTAGAGTAATAATATTTAGCCCTTTTACAACTTGGCAAATGCACATCAAATTATCATTATAAATTATTAAATATAATAAATTATTCCTTACGCAAGATAAATTTGGTTACATTGTTGGCCAGGATCATCAAGGTAATTAAACTAATGCAAAATTAATGAAATCTGTATAATTTAATTTATGCATTAGATAGATATTGACTATTAAAACATTAATTTATTGGTTTTATTAAATAGTTCCATTGATAGCATCAACTCTGAGGTACTCATACATTTAACTTTAAGACTAACACAATAAATCACAAATTGTCAAGTTTCCTTTCTCTCAGAACACATGGACAATAATTACACATTGATTTTTCTGAAATTTCAAAAATAACAATATTAAAAAATGTGAAAAATGTACATTGAACAATATTTACTTTTACAAATACAAGTACAATAATCTGATGTCTATTCTTTACCAGATATTTTGTTTCACATTAAACTATTAAAACATTTAACATTAATGGAATAAAATAAAAATAAACTGAATAACTAAACAAAAAGCTTTATTTCAAATTTCTTATATTGGTTAATGCATTTTTTTATATTCACTAATAATCTATGGAGAAGAATATGTTTCTTCCTCTTCTAATAATTTTGAGCATGAGTTTTCATGCTTGTCATGAATGTACTTTAAGCTGAATATTTTT
>NW_006400132.1:1155228-1194704 GCF_000299155.1 Elephantulus edwardii
TCCTTAGTTTTAGTCCTAGGTAACACAGATTGTTGATGAGCCTTCCTCTAATTCTGATGCCACATTCTTCCTCATTACGTCCAACTCCCAAATGAACTGTTCCGTATAGCAATTGAAAATCTATGGATTGAAACATATGTTTCATATATCATTTTATTGAAAAATACGGATTGAAAAATGTTTCATATATTTTCTGAGTTTGTATTTCTTTTAGGTAGAATGGTAATACAGCTGACTCCTAGCTACCATGTGAACAACAGATTTGAGACTTCCCCAATCTTGCATCATCCTTATGATCTCTGATATTCTCAAGCCCCTCATAGTACAAATTGTGACTATAACAATGGACTTAGGGAGCTCTGGTGGCCTAGTGGCAGGATGCTGCACTGCAATTACAGAGGTGCACAGTTCAAATCCACCAGATGCTCTGCTGGAGAAGGAGGGAAAATCTCCTCCTGTACCAGTTACATCTGATTTGACGGTACACACACAAAAATATAATAAATTTTTTTTTTAAAAAGAAAGCACAAATAAACAAAAAAACCCCCAATGGGCTCAAAGTGTATCAGAAAGGAGTATGGCACAGAATAGGACAAGACTCAGGTCTGCTGTTCATAGGGTCTCTTTGACTTATACTTAACTCAATGGCACCTAACAATAGAACAATGTCTTGTTGAAAGTCATTCTTTCCTTAACTGACAGCTCCATCTTTCACAACATGATGTCCTTTTCTAAGGAATGGTCACTACTAATAATATATCTGAAGTATGTTACATAAAATTTCACCATTCTTGCTTCTAATGAGTACCCTAGTTGCACTTCTTGCAAGACAGTTGTATTTGTTCTTTTGGTTGTTGTTGTTATTAAGTGCCATTGAGTCATATGTGACTCAGTGACCCTTTTTTGATAGAAAGACCTGAACACTTATGTAACTTTCATTCTTTTTCCAGGTTCATAAGGTTTATGTAGGCAAGCTATTTCAGATGTAGGTGCCACTCCAACTTGCAAGCTTGTTTAAATTGGGGAGCTCCACCAAACACTGTCCACCTTGGGTAGCAATTATGGAATTTGATACATCAGTGTCACAGTGTTCAGAGTCACAATGTTCAACTTCACAGCAACCACAAGTTACCTCTGTATAGCAAGTGGATAGACCAGGGCTGTATAATTTGATCAGAAACAATGAAAAACAGGCCTGGAGGCTACTGATTAAAGTCACCAACCTTTGACTTGGTAGCATAACTCTCAGTCCACTAGGCCAACTGATTTATTTATATGCTGCTGTTGTTGTTAAGTGCCATCAAGTCGTAGGCGACTCAGTACTCTTTTACAACATTGCGACTCAAAGGTACCAATTTTCTTATGTCATCCTTATTCATTGTCCTACTTTAGGATGCATAGGAAATAACTGAAAAGACCATAATTTTGATAAAATGAACCTTAGGCTTTAAAATAGATATACTTATCCTTAGCATGTTGAAGAGATTCTTGACAGCAGAGTTCTTCCCATTGAAATGTATCTTTTTATTTCTTGAGATTGTCACCCTTGCGTGTTGACTGTGGATCCAAGAAAAACAAATTTAACTTCAATCTTTTCTTCCTCTATCATGAGGTTCTTTTTTGTCCAGTGGTGAGGATTTTGTTTTTTGATGCTGAAATGTAATCCATAGTAAAGTTTACAGTCCTTGCTCTTACCCAAAACTATTTCAAGTCCTCTTCAGTTTCTGCAAGCATAGCACAGGTTGTGGAAGAGACAACTTACTCCAATCCTGGTATCACCTTTTTCTTTATATATTGAAGTTTTTTGAATAATTTTCTCATTATATAGAGATAGAGAGAGATATTAGAGAGATATTAGATAGATAGATAGATAGATAGATGATAGATAGATAGATAGATAGATAAAAGGAACAACCCTGATGCACACCTTTTGTGAAATTAAAACTTTTTTTTTTTGTGAAATTAAAACTTAAAGTTAGCTTCTTAGTCTCTGTATAGGTTTCACAATAGTATGATTAAGTCTTTGGAGTTTCCAATTCTTCTCAAAAGTAGCTATAATTCATTAAAATCCACACAGATAAATTCCTTTGTGTAGTCCATAAAATAGAGATAAAAAAATCTTTCTAGTATTCTCTACTTTCAGCTAATATGTATCTTACATTGGTAATGTTCTTTGGTTTGTTAAAACCTTAGCTGCTTTAAGAAGATGATGGAGCAGACTTTGTTTTGTAGAGGACTTTTTAAACCCAGGAAATAGCTCCTCCTATAACATCAAATAGTAAAACCAAATTATGTTACAAACTCTATTATTTTATTTTTTTTATTTGGAAAAAAGTGTTAAAATTTATTAATAATAGTTAACATCACATAGTTAATTCAACTAGTTACTTATCATACAGAATGACAACATCTCTACTACAGTGGGTGCTCGAGAAACTCTATTATTTTGTCTCACCATATTTTTTATGAAAAATTCTGCATATATTAAAAAATAATATATATTTTAATATCTCTTCTTATGTTTCCTTTACATCACTATCTTTTTATGACACTTAGCAAGTGCACCACCAAGGCTCCTCACGAAAATCTACATAGAAAGCAGAATCTATTACTTTATTATTTATTTAACACTATTAGTTTAAGTGCAAACGTCAAAAGAAAAAAATGTTCCAGAATCTGCCTGAAATTTTGAAAGGGATAATTTCATAAAAAAGAAATCTACTAAAGTGCTTAGAAAAAAGCAAATAATCTACATGCCTGAAATTTAAGGGAATTGAAATAAGTATAGTACAAATAAGCCATGATGGAAGAAAAGCTCTAAAGTAGAGACCTGCAATCTCCCTTGCTTTTAAGTAGAGCAAATGCTTTCAGGAGCATAGTAAAATCCGCTATTTTGAGGAAATGTGACTTAAAAATGAAGTTTCAATTTGGAACAAAGAGGAAAGTTCAAGGTTGAAGTCCTATGCCAATACTGAAGAACAAAACACAGAAACAGCCATGACAAGAAATTCACTACTAGTATTTAGACAATGTTCAAATTTCTTTGTACATATAATCTTATTTGATTCTAAAAGAGTTGAGATAAACATTACTATAGTTATGATTATTGTTACTTCCAGATCACATTAATAACTTAATGTTAAGAAAATGGTCTGATATTTTTCATGGGAATTAACACAAGCAACTCAACTGGTTTAATCAGGAACTGTACTCTCTTGCCATAATTGATGCTCCCAAAGTAGTGTATGTTTAATCTAATGGTCTGCAGTTTCCACATTACAGACTAAAACATCTTGGTTGCTAATGAAGGACTAAGAGTTATAATTTTACCTTTAAAAAAATACATTTTATTGTGATTTTGTTGAAAGTTTACAGAAAAATTGACTTTTCAGAGTGACTTCATATCCATTTGGTTTTGTAGGTCTGTAACTGTTGCTGAACAGTTACATCATCCCACTGGACATTTCTTTCAGTTTAATTGAACTAACAATAGTGAACCAGAGCAAAGTCCTTGGTGGATGTATGAATTTTCTACTCCATTTAGGAAGTGGATTTAATTCAAGGTACAGAGTCAGGCTCAGAGTACCTTTCTGAGTTTTCTAGAACTGCAAAAATGGACCACAAATAAGTGGTTTTTACAGAACAGAAACTAGTTTTCTCACAGTTCAGAAACTCAAGCCAAAGGTATAAAATCAAAGCTGTGGCTCTGCTAGAAAATTCAGTTCCAGAATTCTTGCCTCATATTCTATGGCCCTGTCTGTCCTCACTTTCTTGAAGCTCTTCACATCATAATGTTTCTTAGTTTGTGTTCTCTTGTCTCTGTGTCTATGCTGCTTCTTATAAGTCAGAAATAGTCAGGTTTAGGACACAGTTTACATTCTTATTATCTCATTCATAAAGAAAAAAGTTATATTCAGACAGGGTTACATAAAGGTTCAAGGCTTTTGAGGAACACATATTTTAGGGGGACAACAGCTCAGACATAAAATCCTTCTGAATTCTGAGGATACTATTGAAGCTGTTTGATTTTTTAGGGTTGATTTCAACTCAAAGGGACTCAATGTGACAGGTTAGAACTACTCCATAGTGGGGTTTTTTGGTTGTTGTTTTGTTTTGTTTTTCGGCTGTCAACTATGATGTATCAAGTTTTTGGTTGTTGTGTGCTGTCAAGTTGGTTTTCAAAGGTAGTAAAGCTCATGGGAGGATAGTTCCCATCCTTGTACTTTATAAGAAATATTGTTGTTTTTATTGTTGGGGATTGTTTTTGACTCATAGTGGCCCTATGAACAAAAGACCTGAAGCCCCTCTACAATTATTGGCATTTATCAAAGTTCATAGAGTTTCCAGAGGCATGTGGTTTAGGAAGTAGACATCACTCTTACTTCTAAACCTGTCATAGTGTATTATTGTTGTTATGTGCCATTGAGTCTCCTACGATGTATAGCAACCCTATGTGTAGCAGCTCTAAACCCTTCCCTGCCCTAAGCCAGTCTCACAAATTTCAACACACAAACCCCTATTGCCCCCATTATTGTATCAATCCATCTCATTCGGTGTCTTCCTCATCTGACCTGTCAGTTCACCCTTCTGAGCATGATGTCCTTCTCCAAGGACTGACCTCTCTTGGCCACATGCCCAAAATAAGTGAGGTGGGGTTTCAAAATCCTAGCTTCCAAGGAGGACTTGGTTTCACACTTTCCAAGACAGACCTATTTGTTTCCTTGGCAGTCCATGCTATGTTCAAGACTCTTCTCCAACACCAGAACCCAAAGGCATCTAGTCTTCTGTCATCTTTAGTCATTGTCCAACTTTCTGAAACATAACAAGTAATTGAGAAAACCTTGGCTGGGATTAGGTGTACCTTTGCATCTAGACTGACCTCGTTGCTCGTCAGCACTCTGGAGAGGTTCATGACAGCAGATTTTCCCAATGCAATTTGTCTTTTGCTTTCCTGACAGTGTTAGAGTGTTGATTGTGGATCTGAGCAAACTGTGATTGCTAACAACCTCAATCTCTTCTCCATCTAATATGGTGCTGCCAATTGGCACAGTGGTGAGAAACTTTGTTTTCTTGACATTGAGCTTCAATTCCATATTGTAGACTACAGTCCTTGACCTTTTGCAGCACGTGCTTCAGGTCCTCTTCAGTTTCAGCAAGCGAGGTTATGTCATCTGCATATCGTCAGTTGTTGATGATGCCGATCCTGATGCCACACTCTTTCTCATAAATCCCTGCTTCCCAAATAATCTGTTCTGCATATAGATTGAGAAGGGACAGGGACAGAATGCATGCCTGCAGCACTCCTTTTCTAATTTTGAACCATGCAATGTTTCCTTGCTTTGTTCTGAGGACTGCTTTTTAGTCCAAGTATAAGAAATGTACAGAAAGCTCTAAGATGCAGTTCTCTGTCATAGTTAATTGAAAATCAATTAACTGCCACCATATAACAGTAATACTATTTTTATTAGAGAAAATTTCTAGAGCTTCCTTTTTTAGTGCTACTGACTGAATCTATTTTAAACTACTAACCTTAAAAACTGCAGCCAATCACATATCTCTTACAAAGACAGATGTTATTCTTCACCTTTCCTGAGGCATAGATCCCAAATTTTCATCTAAAGTCAAAATGTCTCACTGCAGGTCAGTCTGTTAAATTCTTTAATGTAGTATTTCTGTACTAGGGCCTTGGATACATTGAGCTGAAGTATATCCACCCCCCCCAAAAAAAATGGAAATAAGAGGGCATATTTTATGAGTTAGTATTTCATTTCTAAAGTATACATGGTAGCTGTATAATTTGGACCCCAAAGGGGAGAAAAATAAAACTCTAAAGAATTTATATGAGTGGAAGGTGCTTTATTTGCCAATCAACAAAATAATTAGTAACTGAGACTTGGTGTTTATCCTCCTTTTAGGTTGTGGGTATGTGCAGAGGGAGTAGTTTTTATTTACTGTTTTGTTTTGTTTTTACTAGAATATTAATAATCTCACTGCTGAATGTCAGAACTCTGTAATTCTGAAGATTTTAGAACTGCCATCAAATTGGTTCTCAGTTCCAGTGACTATATAAGGTTTTTAGTATGCACAACTTTATGAAAGGAGGATGCTCAACTTTCCCCAAGAAGAAGTTGGTGGATTCATACAGCTAATTTTTTAGGTAGCAGCCTGGTCGTCATTCACTCCACTATCAGTTTCCATTAATTTTGTTAGTCTTCATTAAATACCTTTGTTGATAGAAGTGTCTTAATGTGGTCAAGAGAGTTGAGAATGATAATTATGATTTGACAAACAATAAAACAACATTAGAGGTACACAAGTTAAATTCTATCTGTTCCTTAGTGGCAGTGTTGGGAAAACACTGTCCACTAGATTTTTCAACTTGTAGTTATTCTTTGACCAAAAATATACTCTGTGACACTCCCACAATAAAAAATTCAAGCATATAAGATATTTCTATTATGCATTCAAGTGTATAGGCAACAAAACTGAATTGGTCCAGAAGGGCACATAAACAAAGTCATATTTGCTTCCATTTCCCACTCTAAACCTGCTGATATACATCAATAGAATTTGGATATTACCTCCTCCTGCAGGTCTAGACACAATGGTGTTTTGGAATCATATGTCTTACAAAGCCATAAAATTTTGAGTACTTATCTATTATAAGCTAAATAATGTATTTAAAAAGCATTGTCAATGTCTAATCTTCTGATAGTTGTGAATGTGACTTTATTTGGAAATAATGCCTTTGAATATATCATCAGTTAATATAAACTTATACCAAAGCAGAGTGAGTTTTATTCCATCTGTGTAGTACAATTAAAACACAGAGGGGTGGGGGGGAAAGACCAAATGATACCAGTATTATGCTGTAGCAGCAAGACAAGGTACACATAAACACACATAAATTCCAAACTAAGCCACTGGTGTGAAGTCAAGTACATACAACTCATTTAACTTTGCATTGAATTTCTGATGCTATAAGTCTTAGAGCTGAGTACCTATCTTCCTCTGGTGGAATGGTAGGTGGATTTAACCCAATAATCTTTCAGTTAGACAAGACAATATCATCCTCTAGAGTCCCTAGAGAAACAATGACTTGGAAATAATCAGAATTAAAACTGTGAGACTATAAAGATATAATATTGTATACCGTTCTTATTGCTACCTTTTATTTATGCCTTCTTGAATGACCCAGGACTCAGGATAAGCCAGATTTCAGAACTAATGTACATAAGGTTGTCACAGGCAACTCAATGCCAAATAAATAACAATAACAACAGCAACATATAAATAAGAGGAAATGGTTATAGAGGAGGAAGGAAGTTCAAGCTGCTCTAAATCATATCAATCATGTCAATCATATCAATTGAAATATTTCAACCAATAGATACCATCCTAGATAGTCTGACCAGGTTATGTCAAGAAATCTGGAGGACAACTACCTGGGCAATTGACTTCAAGTGGTCTGTATTTATTCCCATTCCAAAATAGCCCAACAAAGTGTGGAAACCATCAAACAATATCACTACTATCACATGCAAACGTAATCTTACTGAAGATTATTCAAACACAACTGGACTAGTACATCAGCAGAGAACTTCCAGATGTGCAAGTTGGGTTTAGAATAGCCCATGGCACTACAGACATCATAGCTAATGTTAGATGAATCTTGGCTGAAAGCAGAGAGTACCAGGAGAATGTCTATTTGTATATCATTGACTATGCAAAGGCATTTGACTATGGGAATCACAACAAATTGTAGCTAACTTTGAGAAGAAAGAAAATCCCAATACACTTAATTGTTTTTATGTGAATGAAACCTATTCTTGGACCAGGAAATAGTAGTCAGAACAGATCAGGGAAATACTGCATGTTTCAGAATCAGGAAAAGTGTGCTTCAGGGATGCATCTGATCCTCATATCTTTTCAACTTATATTTGTAACAGATAATTCAGGAGGCTGTAGTCTATGAGGACTGTGACATCAAGATTGGAAGAAGACTAATCAACAACCTGTGTTAAGAAGATGTAGTCACAGCATTTATAGTTTCCTGCTTTGTTGAACTTTGCTGTTGTTGCTGAGGTGAGATAATACCTCATAGTTGATTTTATTAGTGTCTCTCTGAAAGCTGGGGAATTTTGAACATTTCTTCATATGTTTGCATCTGAATGTCTTCTTTGGTATAGTGTCTGTTCATATCCTGTGCTCATTTTGCTATTGGGTTTGTTTACCTTTTTCTTGAGGTGCTGGAGTATTCTATATATTTTAGATATTAGTCCATTATCAGATATATCATTACCAATTATTTTTCCCTCCGTCTGTGGCTTTCCTTTAACCCTTGCATTGAAACAGATGAAAGATAAAAAAAGAAGAGAGAAAAAGAAAAGAAAGAGTATATGATTAGGCGTTACACCTACAACAACAGCCAAGAGGTATATCATTGCAAAGAGGACAGGAGGAGGGGAAGAGGTAGCTAATTGTGTGACAATGAATGACTACTAAAAAAAATAGTGAACTGGGGAGAGGGGAGGGAGGGAAAGGAGGTAAAATGTGCAATAATGAATGAATTAAAATCTAATTTCTCTGTAAATGTTTGTTAAAATCACAATTAAGATAAAATTTAAGAAAAAAAAAAAAGAAGATGGCACAACCTCGCTTGCTGAAACTGAGGAGTACATGAGGTGTTTTCTGCAGGTCAAGGACTGTAGTCTTCAATATGGATTGAAGCTCAATGTCAAGAAAACACATGGGCAGGATGGCCAGTCCTTGGAAAAGGACTTCTTGCTTGGAACAGTGGAGAGACAGTGCAAGGCCGGAAGATGCAGGATGAAATGGGTTGACTTAGTGATTGGAAAATAGGTCTGTTGGAGACAATGAGATTGGCTCAAGTTAGGGCAAGATTCAGAAGTATTGCACATAGAGTTACTATGAGTTGCAGGTGACTTCCTGGCACATAACAACAATTGAAGCCAGAAAAAAAACCCCTACAATATCTCTTTTTACCAAAGTTACCCAGCATACTCATCCTTTACCTTAAAACAACTGAGCTAAATATAGAAGGAAAGCTACTGATCAGGGGTGTACAGAAAGGGCGAACCTCTAAACTAGTAAATAGTATACGTTTGCTTTCCATTTTAGACATTCGGGTGGCTGTGACTCAATCAGATACACTGCCAATGTTCTTAGCTCACGGAAAGTGTTTCACTGCCTGGGGAATCCCCAACCCTTTCTTCTCATAACTAGACGGTAAACTGCACCCAAAAGCCTCAGGTGACTGGTTCAAATCTTAACTCTTTCCACTTAGATTCATTAAAAGGATAGTGGAAATTATGTTTATTTCTCCTCTAGATCACTATTGTGTGGCATCCTGTGCTACTGAATCCAAAGTCTTTTTGTACCCTAATCCAACCAAGCCTATGGGCAGTTACAGGGACCCCTTCTTCCATCATCATCCTCTTGCTCACAATTTGATCTCGAGTGGATCCAAAAGCATATTCACATGTTCCCTAAACTTACCCACCTAGGTTCCTTATTCTCTTTGTTTTCAGAACACTATTTCTGTGAGCTTTCTATCCTTGAATCTAAATTATTAAGAGCTTTAATAAATGTGAAAAGAAAAGGTAAATTGAAGAATCACTGATGGACGTTCAAAAAGAAAAGAAACTATTTACATGTTAATAGGTTTTTTCTTTTGGTGTAAAAACATAATTTCTTTTGGTCAAGGACAGATGTCATTGCTGTCACATAAGCAATGGGATCAGGCACTGAGGAGACCTCTATTACCTGTGATGCCCATTATGTGAGAAATAGGGCCTTTTAAATATTGCTAACTCCAGTACTGCTTCCATATACAATTATACTGGCGCTTAACATAGGAAATAGTCATATACTTGCAGTTAACAAATCCTTTTCAATAAATATGTTTTGTACTCTGCCTTAAATTGCCTAATATACTCCCAAGACCAAGTCAACCATTCCCTTATTAATCCCCAGTTTCAAATACTATTGTCAGCCAATTTTATCTCAGTGTCAAAAGGATATTACAAAATTGAAGATTTATAATCTTTTTTCTACTACGTAATCACCTTGATTTTTTTTTTGTATTCTCCTCTTTACCTATATGCAAATAGAAGGTCAATGATGGAAATACCAGAAACAGAGATGTGAGTAATTTTTGTTTCTTGGAACAGGCTCAGAAAATGTAAATTCCTAAGCCTGTGGGTTTAACTCATGAACTTCTAAATGGAAACGTTAATCTTTTATCTGATAATGGAAAACAAATGTTGTTGTTATTAGGTAGGTACCTTTGAGTTGCGTACAACTCATAGCTACCCTATGAACAAAAGATCTGAATCCGTTTTTCTATTCTGCACCATCTTCACACTTCCTAACAAGAGGCCACTGAAGTAGTCACTGTGTCAATCCACCTGGTTGAGAGTCTTCCTCTTTTTGGTCTACACTCCACCCTTCCCAGCATCATGACCCTCTCCAAAGAATACCCCCTCCTAACAACACACCCAACAAATGAAGGCATTCCAAATATGATCAGTAATGGGACTTCTCAATTTCGGGTATATACCTTTTTAAAAGTTAAGCTAATTACAAATGTGATTTAAAAATAAGTTTGAAAATACCTTAGAAAAATCAATTAAAATACTATTATTCTTCTAGTTGCTCAAGAAAGTAGAGAGGTCTAATATAAATAAAAACATTAGTTCTACCAGCCACATAATAGTTAATAACCTCTTTGCAGTTGTTCTTGCTTGATACCTTCAGTTTGGAACTGACCCATAGCTCAGCCTCCAGAGGGTTTTCAGAGGCAATAAACCACACAGGAGGAGAATTGTTGCAAACTGCTTGTTTTTGGGTTGGCAGAATATCTCTGTAACCACTAGGCCACTAGTGCTCCCTAATAACCTATCTAGTACTTGTTATGTGCTAGAGTACCGTAGGATTATGACTCTACGGTACAGCAACAATAGTGTGCTTGAGATATAGAGAGTATTGGGGAACTATGGCGGCCTAGTTGTGCTGCAATTTCTAAGGCCAGTGGTTGAATCCACAGGCTTCCCCACCAGAGAAGGATAGACGATCTCCCCCGACACAATTAAACTGCTTCTGAAAACTCACTGGAGGAATCCTACTTGATGGCACATAAAAACATATGTCAGAGAAATTTTTTTCAGTGTCTTGATACTAGAAAGCTAGAGTCATATTATTTATATGAAATGCAATTGAATGATTATTAGTGTAATTGAAGTTTTACAACCAGCACCATAATCAGATTTCTTTATTATTTCCGTGAAAATCCATACATACACTTCTGCAATCTATCTTAGTCCTTTCCCACTCAAGCCATTGGTAGCCTTTTAAAAAAATTTTAATAATTTTAATGAACATTGACAGAGATTTTGGATTTTCATTCATTCATTCTTGCATATTTTCTCTACACCCGCCCCCACAGTTCATTCCTCTCTTTTTTCTCATTGCCACAGTGCTCCTCAAAACCAGTTCTGATTAATCTCCTTTGTCAGTGTGTCCTTTGCCATTCCCTATCACTCCTCCCTGAGAGAGACTTCACCCTGATTCATAAGGAAAAGGGGATGGCGTATTCTCTTAGCTACTTCCTGCTGAAAAGGGATTTGTGTCTTCTAGGCTGCAACAGTTCCATGATGCATCTTCAAGGATATGAACATATATGGCTAAGCACAATTGATAACAGTGCATCTACATTCCAAAATCAATCTCCACAACAGTCTATGTGTTTCCTATTGCCAAAGGGGCCCTTTAGAGCAGTGAGAAAAGATCTTTACCCTGAAATCTACAGCATCCCTTTGCTTGACTTTTTACAGATAGTTTTCCAATTTGGCCAACACCATTTGTTTAAAAAGCTGTCATTTCCACAATTAATTGATTTCATCTCCTTATCAAAAAATCAGTTGACCATAGGTAGATGGGCTGATTTCTGGATTCTCAATTCTATTCCCTTGATCTATGTGTCTGTCATTGTACCAGTACCATGCTGTCTTGACCACCATGGCACTGTAATAGGATTTGAAATCAGGGAGTGAAATGAATCCTACCTTGTTTCTCTTTTAAGAGAATGCTTTGCTTATTCGGGGCCTCTTTCCATCCCAAATGAAATTGGATATTGCTTTTTCCATCTCATCAAAGAATGGTATTTGTATTGGGATTAGGATTGCCTGGAATGTGTAAATTGTCATTGGTAGTCCAGCAGATTAAAAAGGAAGCCAAAGACTAAGCAAAAATATCTAGAATTTATAGAATACTCGAGCGTCACAAGAAGATAAAATCTGCAGAGTGGAGTATACTCGGGGCGGGGGTTGGGGAGTGTGGGGAGATTGTATATCAATGAAGGAATTTTTCTTTTACTTTTCAAGGAAAAGAGCAAACTGGGGGTGGGGGCAGGGGTGGGCGGAGAGAAAAGCGCAACAATGAATGAATGGAAATCCAAAATCTCTGTAAATGTTCATTGAAATTAATAATAATAAAAAAAGGTAAACAACACAATTGAAAAATGGGCACAAGATATGAACAGACACTTCACCAAAGAAGACATTCAGATGGCAAAAACATGAAGAAGTGTTCAAAATCCCTATCTTTAAGAGAGATGCAAGTCAAAATAACTGAGATATCATCTTACACCAGTAAGAATAGCACAATTCAACAAAGCAGCAAACAGCAAATGCTGGTAAATTTGTGGAGGAACTGGAACACTTACTGTTGCTGGGAGTGTAAAATGGTGCAACCACTATGGATGGCAGTATGACTCTTTCTCAAAAAGTCGGAAATAGAAATGGCATCTGACCCAGCAATTCCACTACTGGGAATATATCGTAAAGAAATCATAACCATCACCCAAGCAGATAGATACACACCCATGTTTATTGCTGCTTTGTTCACTATAGCAAAGATTTGGAAACAACCCAGGTGTCCATCCAAAAATGAAGGGTTAGAGAAGCTGTGGTATATTCTCACAATAGAATACTATGCTGCATTGAAAATAAAGAAATCATGAAATATTATACAAAATGGGTGACAATGGAGGACATTATGCTGAGTGAAATTATCTCAGTCACAAAAGGACAAATAATGCATAGTGCCACTCTTGTAAAGTGGGTCTGACATCGGGGTTGGGAGGAACCTAAGAAAAGAGGAGATAAATAATATACACTTCATTGAAACAGATGAGGGAAAAAACTTTTAAGAAGTAATATAGGATTAGGTATTATTTTCATGACAAAATTGCAGAAAAAGAAATGCATAATAATGTGGACTGTGGACTTGGGAGGGGATTGTATCACAGTGAAGGATTTTTTTTTCCTTTCAAAGAGAAAAACTAACTGGGGGGAGGGGTGGTCAGGGAATAAAATATGCAATAGTGAATGAATGAGAGAAATATTAAATGGAAAGAACATGTTGTAAAATATGTATGTTGCATTTAAAAAATCATTAATAAAAAAATCAGGAAAGGAGTGCATGAGGGATGCATCTTGTCTTACATTTTCAATCTGTAAGCAGAACAGATCATTTGAGAAGCATGGTTTTATGAGGAGGAATGTGACATCAAGATTAGAGGAAGAATTATTAACAACCTACCATATGCAGCTAACACAAGCTTACTTGCTGAAACTTAAGACCTGAAACACTTCCTGCAAAAGGTCAAGGACTGTAGTCTTCAATATGAATTGAAGCTCAACATCAAGAAGACAAAGACTCTCACCACTGGGCAAATTGGCAACATCATAATAGATGGAGAAAAAATTAAGGTTGTTAGCAATTACAGCTTGCTCAGATCCTCAATCAACACCATTAACACCAAGAGTCAGGAAATCAAAAGACAAATTGCATTGGGAAAATCTGCTGTCATGGACCTCTCCAGAGTGCCCAAGAACAATGATATCAGTCTAGACACAAACGTGCACCTAATCTAGGCCATGGTCTTCTCAATTACTTGTTATGCTTCAGAAAATTGGACAATGACTAAGGATGACAGAAGAATAGATGCCTTTGAGTTGTCATTCCGGAGAAGAGTCATGAGCATACCAAGGACTGCCAAGAAAACAAATAGGTCTGTTTTAGACAGTGTGAAATTAACTCTCTCCTTAAGAGACTAGGATTTTGAAGCTCTGCCTCACTTACTTTGGGCACATGGCCAGGAGAGATGGGTCCTTGGAGAAGGACATCATGTTCGGAATGGTGGACAGACAGTGTAAGAGAGCAAGACCTCAGATGAGATGGATTGATAGAGTAACTGGGGCAGTGGGGTTGGTGTGTAGGAATTAGTGACACTGGCTCAAGACAGGGAAGGATTCAGAGCTGCTGTAGATAGGGTCGCTATACATTGCAGGCGACTCAATGGCACATAACAACAATAACACACTATGGCAGATTTAGAAGCGGCGGAGTGACATCCTCTTCCTAAATAACATGACTCGGGAAACTCTTTGAACTTTGATAAATGTCCAGAGCTGTGGAGGGTCTTCAGACCTTTTGTTCATAGGGTCTCTATGAGTCATGCTTCACTTGAAGGCAGTCAACAACAACAAGAATAAAAAATGTAGTTCATGACACTGAAATTCAAAGTTACTTAGAATTCCAGAGATATTAAGGATGTAGCTACTATGTTATTACAAAAAAATTCTTAAATGAATTTCAAGACTTGTTTGGTAGATGTAAATAAGCAAATTTGTTAAGAAAAGAGAGTTGCTTGAAGCCTCTCACCTTTCAAACATTATAATTTTATTATATTAATTTTAAAACTTATTTTGAGCTGCCTTTTTTCAGATGGAACAAGTTAATACATCACTTAGAACAGTGGAAAATAATGTGACTATAAAAATAGTATTTTTTTCCTGTACCATCTCTTTTTTTATTAATTTAAAATTGTTAGCGTTATTTTCACCCATTATACCTTCAAGAAGATATAGTGGTATAATGTGTAACATGCTATATTGTTAATGAAAAGTTAGCGAGAATCTCACAGTTCAAATCTACCAGTAGCTCTGTAAGAAAAGAGGAGCATTCTCTTTCCACTAAGATTTATGCCTCAGAAAGTTTTCATAAATTGGAATCAGTATCATCAGGGGTTATTAAGCATTCAGTAAATTTCAGACAACATAGCAAATTTTATTTTTAGCTAATAAATGTACACAGTACTGGTTCTTTCCAATAATATTTATATTTAAGTAGGAAATTTTAGGGGGGAAACCCAATATGTTAAATTAAAGATTAATTTCTAATTTATTTTTAATTGATTTAACAATAATAATCACATACTGGAGAAGTTCTAATGGCATAGATCATAGGGAATTATACAGCTTACTTAAAGACCTAGTCTTTCCGATGGTTAGAAGCCGCCACAGACTTCATTGGCGAGGCAATCTTCCTCCATGGAATTTAAAGGCTCAGAAATCTAATGGAGGATGAGTTATGAGCCTTTTATGATTCAACAACAATGAGTGATAGATACAGATCACATACCATGTGCCATGATACAATTTTTGGAAAAAATTTTGTTGTTGTAGTTGTTGATTGCCTTCAAGTTGAGCATGACTCATAGCAACCCTGTGAACAAAAGGTCTGAAGCCTCTCCACAACCATCAACATTTATCAAAGTTCATAGAGTTTCCAGAGGCATGTTTTAAAGAAGGGGATGTCACTCCTGCTTCCAAACCTGTAATAGAATATTATTGTTGTTATGTGCCATTGAGTTGCCTACAGTGTATAGTGACCCTATGTACAGCAGCTCTGAACCCTTCCCTGTCCTGAGCCAGTCTCATTAATTACTACACACCAATCCCATTGCCCCAGTTACTACATCAATTCATCTTATCCAGCATCTCTCTCCTGCACTGTCCCTCCACCCTTCTAAGCATGATGTCTTTCTCCAAGGGCCAATCTCTTCTGGTCACGTGCCCAAAGTAAGTGAAGTGGAGCTTCAAAATCCTACCCAAAAGAGAATTGGTTTCACCCTCTCCAAGACAGACCTATTTATTTTCTTGGCAGTCCACGGTATGCTCAAGACTCGTCTCCAGCACCACAACTCTAAGGCATCTATTCTTCTTCTGTCATCTTTAGTTTTGTCCAACTCTCTGAAGCTTAACAAGTAATTGAGAAGACCTGTCCTGGATTAGGTGCACCTTTGTATCTAACCTGACACTGTTGCTCTTCAGCACTCTGGAGAAGCCCATAACAGCAGATTTCCCCAAGACAATTTGTCTTTTATTTCCTGACTGTTGGTGTTGAAAGAGTATTGATTGTGGATCCAAGCAAGCTCTAATTGCTAACAACGTCAATCTCTTCTCCATCTAATATGGTGCTGCCAATTGGTCCAGTCATAAAAATCTTTGTCTTCTCGATGTTGAGCTTCAATCCATATTGAAGACTACAGTCCTTGGCCTTTTGCAGCAAGTGCTTCAGGTCTTCTTTAGTTTCAGCAAGCAAAGTTGTGTCATCCATATATCATATGTTGTTAATGAATGCTCCTCCAATCTTAATGCCACACTCCTCCTTGTAAAGCCCTGCTTCTCTGATGACCTGTTCTGCATACAGATTGAGAAGGTATGGGATGCATCCCTGACTCACTTCTTGCCTGAATTTGAACCATGCAGTGTTTCTTTGCTCTGTTCTGAGGACTGCTTCTTGGTCCAAGTACAGGTTCACATAAAGCACGATCTAGTGTTCTCAGATTCCCATAGACTTTGTAAAATATAAAAAGATCAACAAGATCCATTAAAACAATGACTAGAACATGAATAGAAGCATAGCATAGATTGTGAAGATGACTCATGATCTGGTAGAGTTTTATTCTGTTGTGTACAAGATTGCTATAAATTGGAGCTAACTCAATGACCTCTAAATAATCGCAACAATATCTCAGATGGAGCTCTGGTGGCATAAATAGTTAAAATACTTGACCCATCAATCTAAAATTTGACAGTTTAAATTTACCACCTCTTTTTAAACAGTCGGAACCAGTGAAGATTTACAATGTTGGAAATCCTGTGGGGCAGATCTGCTCTGTTCTACAGGGGTGTCATGAATTGGAATCAAGTCAATGACACTGAGTTTGGTGTCTTACTTTAGTTAATATATCAAGTATTTTAAAAATGTTATGTATGGTCTTTAAAATTAAGCAATGAAAAAGAAAATTATAGAAAGTACACAACTGGTACGGTCCTTGGGAATAGTGGGGAATGATGGCTTAGTGTTCTTACAACAAAAATACCACTAGTGAAATGATTTTAATATAGAAAACCTTATTTCTTCACAATTCAGAAGACTAGATGTTTGAATTCAGGATGTCAGTTCCAGAGCAAGATTTTTTTTCTGTAAAGTCTGAATCAAAACCTTATTTCTTCAGCCTTTGCTCCTAGGTTCCTTGGAGACCTCTGTGTGTGTTGGCATCTGATTTACTCCATATCTGCTTTTTTACTTGCTCAGTTAATCATATCTTTGTTCTTTTTAACTACAGAAGAGATTCATTCAACATATACCCTATACTAATCCTATCTTATTAGCATAACAAAGACAACCCATCTCCAAAGGAGATTATAACCACTGGCGTAGAGTTTTGGATTCACAACACACATTTTTGGAAGACGTAATTCAATCTGTAACAGATGGTGAAGCTTATCTTGCTTATTTTGAAACATCATAAAAAGGTATTTTAATTGTTTTAGGAGACTTCTGTAACAACTTAAGAAAAGGGTGTCAAGCATATACAATATAAAGAATGTCAGATTTACTCAATGTTTTGTGTGCATCTGTGTGTGTGAATGTGTGTCTGTTTCTTTTAGTATATAACTCAATTAATCAAAATTATAGCCTAGGAATATTTGATATTATTTTAAAATTTTGGAAAATATATTCTACTTTACCATTCTAACCCTTGATGATAATGAAACATTTTACTTCCTTGTGATTTTCCTGATTTTGGATATCCGAGTGTTGTACTTCTGATGCATTTGTCTTTTAATAGTTTCAGAGATGTCTGGTGACCTAGATTGTAGCACTGCTGATCCAAGGCATCAAAACCATCAGAGATTCCTCAAGAAAAGCTGGAGGAGCAAGGCCATATCTTTTTTATTTATGACTGTGAAAATCTGTTGCAGGGTTGTTATGTGCTGGGACCAACTTTATGGCAATGAATTTGAGGTTTTGTTCAATTTATTAATTTCTTGAGTGTGCTGTTACACAATGTTATAAACTGAGACTTTGAACAGGAGATGGTTGTTGCTTCATAATTTTGGAAGCTAGTGATCTAATGACAATGTTGGCTAGGCCATACTTCATCTTAGAATCAATTTCATAGTGACTAAGAAGAATGTGTTTTATTGTAAGGCAATGATGGTTCAGTGGTAATATTATCATTCATGTGGAAGATCTGTGATTATGTGTTAGCAAATGCACCCCCAAGCACAGTTACCATCATCAGTTAGTGGAGGTTTATATATTGTTATGATGCCAATCTGGTTTCAGTAGATATTCCAGACTAACAGACTAAGAAGATCCATTTCCAAAAATCAGCAAATAAAACTCCTATTGATCATGCTTACACTCACTCACTGCCACTGATTTGGAGTTGGCTTACAACAAATCCTCAACTGAGTTTCCAAAGCTCAATATCTCATAGACGAATATTGCTCATATTCTCCTCAAATACGTGTTGGAGGATTCAAACTTCTAGAGAGGCATAGTCTTTTTGGCTAACAGCATAACTCACTGAACGTGGATTACAGTGGTTCAAATTAGATATATACAAAGTCTCCATTAATCAGGAACTATTTGGAGAACAACTAACAGCAAAATTTTGTTGTATTGCTTTTGTGAATATTTTTATTCTATAATAATTATTGAAAAAATTTACTGTTTAAACACAACTTTCCGTCCTGCACTCAGTCCAGAGAGTTAAAATATTTGTAGATATTGCATATATAGCTTTATAAGTATTGTATTCCACCACTACCTTCATACAGAGTATTGTCTCTCTCCTGCTGTCTTTGCCAATCTATATCCATGTGGATATAGTCCAGAAACTTTTGAAGACTGTTGGAAAAGGATTTTCTGAATGAAGTTCTGCACTTCTGATCTCAAGAAAGTTTGTTCTGCAGACTTATTGCTTGCTGTCCTCACAGCACAATTTGGTACGTGAGTAAAAAGCTTTTCCCTGTATCATAACTGTTGACAAGCATTCTATATTTCCATATTATTCTTTATTTTAGCAAATGCCTTTTTGTTTTTGGTTTTTATGTGCCTTAAATCACCTGCAACTCGTAGCAATGCTATGTACAACAGCTCTGAAGCCCACTCTATTTTGAGCCAATCTCACTGACTCTGACACACCTAACCCCCTTACCTCAGTAACTGTATCAATCCATCTCATCTGGTGTCTTCCTCTCCTATGGTGTCCTTGCACCCTTCCAAGCATTATGTTTTTCTCAAAAGACTAGTCCTTCTTGGTCACATGCCCACAATATATGAGATAGAGTTTTAAAACCCTAGCCTCCAAGGAGAAAATTGGTTTTACTTTTTTCAAGAAAGACATATTTGTTCAGTGGTTGATGGTATGGTCAAGACTCTTCTCCAGCACCCAAAATCAAAGCTATAGATTATTCTTCTAGCATCTTTAGTTACTGTCCAGCTCTCTGAAGCATAACAAGTAATAGTGAAGTCTATGGTCTGGATCAGGCACATCTTAGTCTCTAGGCTGACATCTTTGCTTCCCAGTACTCTGGAGAGCTACCTGACAGCAGATTTTCCCAGTGAAAATTAATCTTTTGACTTCCTGACTGCTGGTACCAAGAGTGTTGACTGTGGATCTGAGCAAGCTGAAATTGTTAACAATCTCAGTCTCTTCTCCATCTATCATGGTGCTGCCAATTGACCCAGTGGTGAAAATCTTTGTCTTCTTGATGTTGAGGTTCAATCCATATTGAAGATGACAGTCCTTGACCTTCTGCAACAGATATCTCATGTGCTCCTCAGTTTTTGCAAGCAAGGTTTTATCTTCTGCATATCATAAGTTGTTGATGAGTCTTCCTCCAATCCTGATACCACATTTCTCCTCATAAATCCCTACTTCACAAATGATCTGTTCTGCGTACAGATTAAAAAGGTATGGGAATAGGATGCATTCCTGATGCACTTCTTTCCCAATTTTGAACCATTTACTGTTTCCCTACTCTGTTCTGATGACTGCTTCCTTGTCCAAGTATAGGTTTCACATTAACACAATCATGGTTAGCTACAATTTGTTGTGATCCACACAGTCAATTGCCTTTTCATATTCAATGAAACACAGACAGGCATTCCTATGGTACTCTCTGAATTTTGCCAAGATCTATCTGATATCGGCAAGAATATTTCTAGTGCCAGGGCCTCTTCTAAACCCAGATTATATTTCTGGTAGTTCTCGGTCAATGAACTGTTCCAGTCATCTCTGGATAATCTTTAGCAGGATTTTGCTAAAGATTGTATTAGTGATATTATTTGATAATTTCCACACTCTGTCATATCACCTAAAATTTAATAACAAGAAAACTATAATCTTAGTTAAAACTAGGATTATAATAAATAAAGAAAAGATTTATTATCAACAATTTCATCTTACTAGTATCCACAATCAATACCCATATTAGCAGCAGTCAAGAGATAAAGAACCTCATTACGTTAGGAAAATTGGCTATTAAGGGCTCCCCAAAGTGCTACAGGACAACAATGTCAGTTTAAAGTCTAAGGTGCTGGTAATCCAAGCCATGGTCTTTTCAATTACTTACTGTGTATCTGAAAGTTGGACAGTGAATAAAGATGACGGGGGGAAATAATTATGTCTTTGAGTTGTAGTGTTGGAGAAGAGTACTGGATATCACATTGAATTCCAAAAGAACAAACAAATACATCTTGAAGAAAGTGCAACAAGTATTAGAGAGAAGGGTAAGGAAATGTTTTTCCATATACTTTGGCCATGTTGTCAGAAGGGGCCAATTCTTGGAAAAAAGACATCATGTTTGGAAAGGTGGAGGTTCATCAAAAGACAGGAAGACCCTCAATTAGATGTATTAACACAGTGACTGCAATAACACACTCAATAATTTCAGAGATGATGAAGATGACTTGGGATTAGACAGGGAGCTGGTGTGTTGTTCATATGGTCTCTGAGTCATAGTCAACCTAATGACACCTAAGAACAACAGTACTATCATGCTTATAATCTTCCAAAAAATCATGAGTTTTCTTTTTCTCTTCAATTTACATAGATTTAAAGCAAAGATTAGAGTGTTACAGCCATATAAATAAAAAGGCAGTTGCATCAGGCTATCACTTAGAGAGGGACATTCCAGAATACAAGAAATGGAAGAGCTATTAATGTCACTGGTTTTGAAGTTATTTATTGCAACAACAGATGTTACTCTCCATATTTAGAAATAATGATTCTATTATGCTTGTTGATGGTCAAATAAAAGTGACCAAATTATGAAAAATCTGACATGATTCTATATAATTTCTGTCCAACATTAACAATCAGGCTATTTTCATATTTCTCTTTGTTAATGTTAATTTAATTTTTCCTGAGAGCATGTGTTAATAAATGATTGATTCTGTGGTCATAGTTAGATTATCAGTTTTTAATCATAGTTTAATTGTCAAGGTGAAAAGCAGGTTTTTTCTCCTGTTAACCAAATGATTAAAAATTATTGCTATCATAATCTCCTATAAAGAAGAGAATTATTAGAACACATCCTGACAGTACATCCATTTCAGTGTCATATTTCCATCACTTTAACTTATGACTGAAAGTTATTAGAAAATTCATATGGGCTTCCAACTAATAATTATATTCACTTTATGAAGACTTCATTAAACCATTCTGTTTCAGGAAATATTTTAATTATTGAGGTGCATATCCCATAGTGAATCTAAATAGAAAGATAGATAGATAGGGAGGGAGGTAGATAAAGAGATAGAGAGATATGGATAGATAAATAAACATTTTAGTTTAATTCAGTTATTACATATGCCACAGCAATTACCATATGATTTTAAAGTGATTAGTCAGAAAAAGGACTACACATATAAATCCTTTGCAAATACTGCACTAAATATCAAAGGCTAAGAGTGTTAAATTAATTAGAATAAAAAATATTATGCAGATGATTTCTGACTCAAAAGTATCTCACTATATTTTCTCTGTTCTGATGAAAATACATAATTTTCCTGTCAATATGAGTACTAAAATAAACGTTAATTTGTAAACCTCTACTCTTCACTTACTGATATCATCTGATATTTTGTACCGTGTTCATGACCTGATCATCTTGGGTTTAATGTTGTACAATTGGCAATAATGAATTCTAAGCTGAAAATAACAGTAACATTGGTTATATGTCAGTTTGTCTCTACCATAATTCTGATTGTTTTAGAAGTTATATAATGATGTAATTATATAATCATATGCTTTCTTCAATTTTATGATATAAAGTTATCAACCTCCATTTTCTCATGTCTAACAGTAATACGGCTATTTTCATATTTTTGCTAAGACCAATGTACAGAAAAGACCAACTTTATTACAATGACTTGTCCTTGAAATTTAACCGTGAGGAATAGCTTTTCAGAATTTTTATGAGTTTTCAATATTTGGAGCTGCATAATTTTCAATGTATTTTTAGTTTACTTAATTTTGTTTTTATTTATTATTGTTTCTATATTCTTGGGGGGGGGAAATAGAACTCTTTGTGAAGGTAGTGGAGTCTAAATTGTCCAGCATTAAAAATTATGTTACAAAGTGATGCTTAATTTTTATTTCGAAGATGTCCTCTGACATTATGAAATGAAAATTTTATTACTGTAATCTTTTAATTTTATAGAGTGATTTTTTAACAATTGTTGTTGTTTTTATGTGCTACCGAGTCACTTGTGACTCACAGTGACCCTATGCACAATATAAACCCTGTCCTATTCTCAGCCAATCTTATTGTCACTGACACACCTATACCTATTACTTTAGTCACTGGGTCAATCCATCCCCTCCAGGGTCCTCCTCTCTTGCACTCTCCTTCCATTCTTCTAAGTCCTTCTCCAAGGACTGGTCTCTTCCAGCAACATGCCTAAAGTATGTGAAACAGAGCTTCAAAATTCTTACCTCCAAGGAGGAGCTTGGTTTCATTCTTTCCAAGATAAACCAGCTTTTTCTCTCTTGGCAATCCATGATATATTCAATATTCTTCTTCACCACCACAACTCAAAGACATCAACTCTTCTTCTATAATCCTTAGTTTTTGTCTAACTCTCTGAGATGAAGTAAGCAATTGTGAAAACCATGGACTGGATCAGGCACACCTTAGTCTCTAGACTAACATCATCTTCTTTTGCACTCCAATGATGTCCCTGAGGGCTGATTTTCCTAAAAGAAATTAATCTTTTGATTTCCTGACTACTAGTTCCAAGAGTGTTGATTGTGGAGCCAAGTAAGCTGAAATTGTTAATGCAGACAAAATTCTGTCTCCACACCTATCAATCTTTAATTACTTTGACTACCAAACTCACTTTTAGTATTCCTAGTTGTTTCATATGCATATGAAAATTGGACAATGATTAAGGTGAGCCGAAGAAGAATTTATGTTTTGAGTTATGATGTTGGCAAAGAGTATTGACTTTGCCATGCAGTACCAAAAGAGCAAACAAAAATACAGTATGCATTTTAGAAGTATGCAGCCAAGGCACTCCTTAACAGCAAAGATGGCAAGATTTTATATCATGTTCTTTGTGCTCTCAGAAGAGCCTAGTCCTAAAAAAGTTAGAGGGTCAGCAAAAGAGAGAAAGATCCTCAATGAGATGGATTAACACAATAACTGCAACAATGGACCTGAACATGGCAAGGATCATAATCATGGTATAGAGTGGAGTAAGGTATTGTTATAGAGTTTCGGGGAGTCACTCTACCTGAAATCACCTAACAATAACAATAACAATAACATTTTATATCTTGAAGTCAGAGTGTTTTATTTTGGAATATTTGACAAATTTCAGTTTGTAACTAGAGTATCTGTAATACTTCTCCCAGGAAATGACAGATTTTCTTGGCATCATTATCTGGTATTCTACCATGAAGAAAAGGATTAAGTAGAAGAAGAAAGGGGAAGAGAGGAGAAGGTAGAAATAAATATTAGGAGAACAAAAAAGAACAAGGAGAGGAAGGATGAAGAAAGACAAACTTTTAATCACCATCTCAGGGCTATTAAAATTTCTTTTTATAGAAATTGAATACCTTATAGAACGTAAACTATTTCCAAAGATTTGTCAAAGATTTCATTTAATTGGGTCTACACTCAACATTCATAAAAGTAATAGTCAAGAAAGCAAATTACGTATTTCAGTGAATAAAGATGATATTAAAGAATTCTTTAAAGTGGAAAAGAGCAAGGATGTCACTTTAAAGACTAAAGTGCATACCTAGGCATATGTTGACAAGAATCCAACAAGATGAAGAGAAGATGATCCTTCCGGCTCTGAGCTAAGGTTGACTGCCACAAGCTCTGGGACGACTTTGCATGTGCATGCAAATGCTCGAAGTTTCCAAGTTTAACAGAGGATCCTTCAGTAAAAGGAACATGCTTGTTCCTTCAGAGTAATGTTTTTATAAGGATATGTAACTCAAAAACTGGATGTCTAAAAGAGTAATATTAAGGCATGAGAACTCTGGTGGTCTCGTGCAAGAAGCTGTGCTGAAATACCAAGGCCACATGGTTCAAATCCACCAGCTGCTCTATGGGAGAATGGGCAATCTCCTCCTGCGTTATTGACAGCCTCCAAAAACTTGATGAAGAGTCAGCTATGGGTCAGTTCCGACTCTATGGTACTTAACAACAAATACAAGTTATTACTAAGATGATTTTAAGGGGAAATTGTTGTTATGTGCCGTCGAGTGGCTTGTGACTCATAGCAACTTTATGTACAAGAACCCTAAATCCTGCTCTATCCTGGGCCAACCTTATTATCTCTAACACACCTACCCCCCATTACCCCAGTTACTGAATCAATCCATCTCATCAATGTTCTTCCTCTCTTCTGTTGTCCCTCACCCTCCTAAACATGATGTCCCTCTCCAAGGACTGTTCCTCCTTGCTACATGTCCAAAGTATGTCAGACGAAGGTTCAGAATCTTTGCCTCCAAGGAGCAGTCTGGCTTCATCTTCTTCAGGACAAACCTGTTTCTTCTCCTAGCAGTCCATGGTATATTCAACACTCTTCTCCAGGACCACAGCTCAAAGGCATCAATTCTCTCTCTACCATACCTAGTGATTAGTGACTGTCTAACTCTCTCATGCATAGCATATAATACTATATAAATAAATGGAATTTAGTGTAAATGAAATATAATATAGAACACAATGTAGGCATATGAAACACAATGTATTTTAATAATAAAATATACTAAGTTGCACTCAACTAAAACCATGATATTTTTATTTGCTTTATATGCAGATGGAAATTGAGGAGTAGTGCATAAGAAACTAAAAGTAGAATCAATAATATGGAATTTCTGTGTTCAGCTCTTTGAAGATATGCCAAACTGCCTTCCTGAGTGGTTGTACCATTAACAAATCCACAAACAATTCATGAGAGTTCCTATCTATCCACATCTTCTCCAACATTTATTACTTACTGTCCTGTTAAAATTTGCCACTGCTACTGGTGTGAGATAGTATCTCATTGGAGTTTTGATTTGCATCTCTATTATCGCCAGTACTTTTAAGCGTTTCTTCATGTGTTTAGTGGTCATCAAATTTCCTCTGTGAAAGTCTTTCCATGTATTTTGCCCACTTTGTAACAGAATTATCAATCTTTTTCTTGTGAGGGCCTTGTAGGATTTTATAAACTATAGTTATGAGACCATTGTCTGAGATAGTATTGCCATACTTTTTCCCAGTCAGTAGGTTTTCTTTTCATCTTGTGAAAAACCGGGTTTTTATGTGCACAGGGATTTAATCTCTAAAAGGTTCCCTGTTCATCAGTTTTATTCTCTCTGGGTTGTCCACTTGCAGGAATATACAGCAGGGAAATTAGAACTTAACACAAACAGAAATTTGTACCAATGTTCGTAGCAGAGTTATTCACAATCTCAAGAGCATGGGAAGAGGCCAAATGTCCATTCACAACTGAATGGATTAAGAAATTGTAGTCCATTCAAATGATGGAATACTACACATTACTCGTGAGCAATGATTTTGAAAATTACTACATAACTTGGGAAAGACTGGAGGAAATTATGCTGAGGGAACTAACTCAATCTCATAAGGATAAATATTCCATAGGACCATTATTGGAAAAACAAAGTAAGTGGTAAAGCATGTACGGGGATTGAAGCGGGGAAGCGGCTGGAACAGAGAGGTGAAGCTGGGAAGGGGAGATAACATAGGATTGAAAAATTTGATGGATGGAGAGGGGGGCATAAAGTAAATGGGAAAGATCTAGCAGGAAACTAAAAAGAATAATAATGGGCATGGTTTAATGGAGATTGATTTTATAAAACATAGTGAATGAGAATAAATGTATGAAATACAATGTGAATGAAGCATAATGTCAAATACAATGTATGAAAACTTTGTATGAAAACTAATGTAAATTTTTTTAAAAATTATGAGTAATAGAAAAAAATATGAATCAATGCCTTTGAATGTGGTGTTCCTAAATAATAATGCATTTCCACGAACAAAAGTGTTAACAAATCTGTCTCAGAAAATGTGCAGCCAATTTTTATCTTGCAGATGGTATCACTTCAATTTAAGTACTTTGGACCTGTTATCAGGAAGAGACTGTCCTTGAAGAATGATGTCATGATTAGAAAATGAAAGAGTCAGCAGAAATTGAGGAAAACCCACAGAAGATAGATTAGTACAGTGACTGGAAAAATGGATTTAACATAATGGAAATTGTGATGATTATGCACAACTGGGAAAAGTTTCATTCTGTTGTATGGACTGGGAATGATTGAATGTCTCCTAAAAACAAGTTTCTTTTTCATTCACTCCTCTGCAGTCTATCTGACTTTTTTTTTTGTATCAGTGGGGATAAAGTAATAAAAATACCTGGTAGAATTAGAGTCAAAGATTATTATTCTGGCCATGTAAATCAGTAGCATTCATTTGGATGAGCAAAGACTTTCTGGTTTTGGTTTTTATTAAGCATGTATTATTGAGTAAGGGACTTAGGAAAAAGAACTGCACAATGTTCTATTTTATACAAGTAATTTATATCATTATTTGAATTTTTAATAAAGAATCAGCAAATTCCCTAGTAGATAACTCTCAGTTCTACTATGTGACAAGGACAACTAATAGCCAACCAAAGATTTGTGCATTGCGTACAATACAGAAGCAGCTGTGTAGGCAAGAATTCTATTTCTCAGTCTCTCTTCATTTTAGCAAGTTCAGGTGCCTGATTTCTGGTCAATGAAATGTGAACAGAAATGATATATTCCAATTCAGGCTTGGTTTGTCATATCTTCTGAGAGATCTCTCACTCTTCACCCTTTGCATAGTTTTATGTTGGTCTGTGTTGTTGTTGTTATGTGCCGTCGAGTCCCTTGAGACTCATAGCGACCCTATGTACAACAGCCCTAAACTCTTCTCTGTCCTGTCCAATTATACTGTCTCTGACACACCCATCCCCACTGCCCCAGTCACTGAATCAATCCACCTCATAGAGCGCCTTCCACTCCTGCGCTGTCCCTCCACCCTGCCAAACATGAGGGAACTATAATACCTTAAAAGCTTCAATTTAAAGATTGAAAATTCTCATCCTATCTGGATCTTCAGATGATTTTGTGGAATGCAGGCAGTTCGCAGATTAGGAAATTCTGTTTTACACACAACACTTAAATGCCCTCAGAGTGAAACAATTGAATGAACTCCTACTCACTGCAAGGACTTCAGCACATTCACCCTCACTTACTGTATGTTGTTGTTGTTAAGTGCCATCGAGTCATAGATGGCTGATAGGGACCTTATGAACGAAAGAGCTGAACATATGTATAACTTTCATCATTTATCCATGTTCATAGGCTTTCCAGAGGCAAGCTATTTCAGATGTGGATGCCAGTATTTAATCTTCTCTGATCTATTTCACCTTTTTGTTGCTTCTGGTTCTAAAATTATAATCACAGTGCAATTTTTCCACGTTATAGTGTCCCATATAATTCTTAAACTTTTTAAATTTTACTTTAGAGAGAGAGAGAGTTTGTGTGTGTGTGTGTGTGTGTGTGTGTGTGTGTGTGTGTCTGAGAGACTTCCTTTTCTGACCATTCCTTACTGTAACAGATTCGTACTAAGCACTAAGAATCTGTCTTTAATTCAGTGGAATCTATTTTCCCTTCATTCAAGTCCACATTCTTTGGTTGTTTGATGTTTTTTCTATTTCTGTTATTTTAGTACTAATACCTGTAGATCTCTAGTCACTGTTTATATTTGGCTTCTAACTGTCCTTTGTCACTTTGTTTCTGTGTTGTTTTACTGATTTTTTTCTACAGTTTTATCTCATTCTGCCTATCATTCCCTTGATATTATCTTCTTTTCTTTGACTTTTTTTTTTCTTTTTAATTAACAAGTTGGTGGATCTTAATATGTCTCTTGGAGCTCTTCTCAGATTGTGCCAATTTCATTTTTCCTCCAGAGAATTTTTTTGCTTGGGTCATGTGTGTGTGTTTGCGGTGGAGATAACTTTTGATTCTGAGATGTTGCTGGTTGTTAGGTGCCATCAAGTTGTGTATGACTCGTAGACACTTTGTGAAAACCAGATCTGAACCCTGCCCTATCCTGTATCATTCTCATCATCTCTGACATACTCCAGCCCACTGCTGAGGACACTGTGTCAATCCATCTTGCTTAAGGTCTTCCTCTCATTAGCTAGACCTCCTTCTTTCCAAGCATGATGTCCCTTTCCAAAGAATAGCTCCTCCTAGCACCCAGGGTTTGAGTATTTCAGAAATGATGAGGGTGGCACAGATTAGGTTCAGTTCTGTTGTTAACAGACTTGCAGTGAGGTGTACTTCACACCGTGGCACCTAACAACAATAAAAACAACATGCTCTAAATATGTGAGACAAAACTTTCTCATTGTTGCCTCTCAGGAACACTCTGGTTGCATTTTCTTCAAGACATGTCCATATCACTGCTTTCAGGTGTTGAGGATTTACTTTAGTCTGCTGGCTCTCTATTACTTACTTTTTTATTTATTTTATTATTTATTATTTGTTTACTATTACTTATATTTGTGTTGAGGACTTTCCTTCATAGGGTCACTAGGAGTTGCCTGCGACTGAAGGGCACGTAACAACAACAGAACAACATCACTTATATTGCTCACTTATATGCAGCATTTAAATAAAAGTAAAGGCATAGATCTACTCTTACACTAAATCTCTTTCTTGCTCTCCTTTTCTCTTTCTTTTGTTTGAACTCACTCATAGAAGAGTTCAGCTGGGTTTTGGAGGCTATAAATCTCACTGGAGGAGGTCGTCCACCTTGGATCTGGTAGAGGATTTGAACCACCATCAAGGTGGTTAACCTTTGGGTTAACAGTGGAACTCCCTACCTACTATTCCACTTGTTGTTTCTTGTTGTGTGCCTTCAAGTGGGAAACAACCCATAGCTGACCCCCCAGCAAATTTTTAGTGGCAGTAAGTTGCATAGGAAGAGATTGTTTATCCTTCTCCCATGAAACAGCTGGAAGGTTCAAATAACCTGCCTTTGAGATTGCAGAATAGCTTCTTACCACTCGTCTGCCAAAGTTTTTTTAAAAGGTAAAGTTAAAAAGGATATATACCTGTTATAAGTTACATATGTATTCAATTTACAACATATTCCTAAATTATACTTGTTGCTTACTATATGTACCATCATTGAGTTAGAACTTACACATAGCTAACCCTCTGGGGATAGGGATTTCAGTGGCAGTTTGTGGCACAAAGGTTACCCATATATTTCCTGAAAAACATGTGATGGATTCAAACTGCATTCATTTGGATTGCCAGTGCAACTCCTTACCACTCCTTTGCAACCCCAGTATTTCCTGAAATCATGTATCCTTCCCTGAAACTCAAGAGATACTGGATATTGTATGAGAAACTGGCAGCAGCTTGAGGCATTTGGAATCAAAGAATCCCAGAAATCTTGAGATAAAAGCCATTTTATCAAGGGTGAGGCAGGAGAGATAGATGTTGAATGGCATTGTTGTTGTTGTTCTTGTTATGTGCTGTTGAGTCACTTGAGACTCAGAGCGACCCTATGTACAACAACCCTAAACTCTGCTCTGTCCTGTGCCAATCGCACTGTCTCCGACACACTCATCCCAATTACCCCAGTCATTGAATCAATCCACCTTGTAGAGGACCTTCCTCTCCTGCGCTGTCCCTCCACCCTACCAAGCATGATGTCCTTCTCCAAGGACTGGTCTCTCCTCACAACATGTCCAAAATATGTTAGACAAAGCCTCAGAATCCTTGCTTCCAAGGAGCAGCCCAGTATAACTCTCTCCAGGATGAATCTGTTTGTTTTCCTAGCAGTCCATGGTACCCTTAATACTCTTCTCCAGCACCACAGCTCAAAGGCATCAATTCTCTTTCTACCCTCCCTAGTCATTGTTCAACTCTGTGATGCATAACAAGTGATTGCAAAGACCATGGCCTGTATCAGACGCACTTTAGTCTCCAGAGAGACACCATTGCTCTTCAGAACTTTGGAAAGGTCCCTAACAGCAAACTTTCCCTTCGCAATATGTCTTTTAATTTCCTAGATACTGGTGCCAAGAGTGTTGACTGTGGAGCTAAGCAAACTAAAGCTGTGAACAATCTCAATCTCTTCACCATCCATCTGATCCTGCCAATTGGTCCAGTGGTGAGAATCTTTGTCTTTTTGACATTGAGCCTCAATCTATATTGGAAGCTCAGTCCTTGACCCTCTGCAGCAATCGCTTCAGGTCCTTCTCAGTTTCAGCAAGCAGGGTTGTGTCAGCAATCATGATGCCACTTGACTCCTCATAGAGTCCAGCCTCTTGGATTATCTGTTCTACATACAGGTTGAAAAGGTATGGAGACAGGACACATCCCTGGAATATGACCTTCTCAATTTTGATCCATGCAGTGTTTCCTTGCTCTGTTCTGACAACTGTCTCTTGGTCCAAGTATAGGTTTCACATTAGCATGATCAAGTGTTCTGGGATTCCCATTCTTTCAGAGTCAGCCACAGTTTATTATGGTCCACACAGTAAAACATGATTAAAAGGGAATGCTGGTGGAGCATGAAAAGGAGTGGGTCAAAACATACCTGTCAAGGGTGGGGACAACACTGAATAGATTGCTTATTTCTGTAATTGGAAAATATCTTACAACTGCTATTTTTTGTAAAATGCTTGTCTGTCAGATGCTTTTCTAAACCTGAGCACACAGACTAGAAAGGAGGGTTGGCCACCTGCTTCTAAAATAGCAAGCCTTCAAAAGCTCTTATAATAGAGGACACAGACTAGCAGATATGGCAACTGAGGCTGAGTTCTCAAATATCAAAACACAAAGGATAATCTCACCTTTAAATAAAATGGGCAGAATTAATTAAAAAATTTTTTTAAAGCACACACAACGGAGAAATAGTTGTAAGCAGACACTAGTGATTGGAACATGGAATATAAGAATCATTTATGTAGGAAAATTGGACATTGTTAAGAAAGAGATGAAACACATACATATTTGCATATAAGTATTGGCAAAATGAGATGGCATAAGGCATTTTGAGTGAGACAATTATATGATCTTCTTATGCTGGAGATTAAAAGGTGAGAACAAGTGAGGTCACTTTCATAGTTAAAAAAGTCATTTCTAGATTTGTTATTAAATGCAATGTTGTGAGTGACAGGGTAATATCCATACACACACAAGGAAATTCAGCGAATACCACTAATATTTGAATATATGCACCATATAGTTGCATGAATAACTAGAGACTAACAGAACAAATTAGAAGATTTCTATCAACTTTGGCAGTTAGAGATTAATTGAATATGCAATCAAGATGCATCAATAATAATGGATGACTAGAATGCAGAAGTTTGGAACAGAGAAGGATCACATTGGAAAACATAGTTGGAAAACATGGACTTAGAGACAGAAACGAAGTTGGAGATAAAATAACAGAATTCTGTATATTCAATGATTTGTTCATTGCAAAAACTTTTTATAAGAAATATAAACACAAGCTACACGCTTGGATTTCACCTGATTGTATGAATAGGGATCAGATTGATTACAGCTGTGGAAAGAATCACTGAAGAAGCTCAATATCAGCTGTGAAAACTAGGCCGGGTGCTAACTGTGGAACAGACCACCAATCATTCATACACAAATTCAAGCTGAAGCTGAGGAAAATTAAATCAAATCCATGAGAACCAAAATTTGACCTTGAGTCTATCCCACCTGAAATTTAAATCATCTCAGGTTTGATGTTTTGAAGACTAAGGAGCAAACACTACATGAGCTATGAGAGGAAATCAGGAACATCATTGAGGGAGAGTGCATGAGGTCAGTACAAAGACAGAGAAGGAAAAAAAAAGACCAAGGTGGATGTCAGAAAGGACTCTGAATATAACACTAGAGTACTGAGAAGCCAAAGCAAAGGGAAGAAATCAAGATATTAAGGAGCTGAACAGAAGATTTCAAAGGGAAGCTCAGGCAGACAAAGTCAAATATTATAATGAAATGTACAAAGAGCTGAAGTCAGAAAATCAAAGGGGTCGATGTCAGTCAGCACTCCTTAAGATGAAGGAACTGAAGAACAAATTCAAGCCTCCAGCTATAATTCTTTAAGGATAATTTGGGCAGAAAAATGATCCAGGAAGCATTAAAAGAACATGGAAAGAATATACAGCCATTGTACCAAAAGGAATTTGTGAACAAAGAATAATTTCAAGAACCAATGTATGAGCAAGAGTCTGTGGAGATGAAGGAAGAAGTTCACGTTGCTCTGAAAGAATGGAAAAAAAAAAAACAAGGCCCTAGAAATTGATGGTATACCAATTTACATATTTCAACAAACAGATGAGCTCTGGATGTTTTCACCAATTTGTGCAAGGAAATGTGGAGGACAACCACCTAGCCTACTCACTGGAAGAGATTATTATTTGTGCCCATTCCAAAGAAAGATGACTTGAACAGAGTACAGAAATTATAGAACAATATCATTAATATCACATGCAAGCAGGATTCTGTTGACCATTATTCAAAAACAACTGAAAAAGCACATCAACAGAGAACTGCCTGAAGTGCACCATGAGTTTAGAAGAGGTCTTGGTACTAGCTAATGTTAGATGGATCTTGGCAGAAAGTAGAAAATTCTAGAAAATTATTTATCTGTATTTCATTGACTATATAAAGGCATTTGAGTATGTGGATCACAACAACCTGTGGCTGATTCTGAGATGAATGGGGACCTCAGAACACTTGATAGTACTTATGCAAAACCTATACTTGGATCAGGAGGCATTTTCAGAACAGAGCAAGGAAACTCAGCATGGTTCAAAATAGGAAGGATGTATGCCAGGGATGTGTCCTATCTCTATACATTTTCAATCTATGCAGAAAACTATCTGGGAGGTTGGGCTCTATAAGGAGAAATGTGACATCAGGATTGGATGATGACTTGTCAACAATCTGTGTTAGACAGATGACACAACCCTGCTTGATGAAAACTGAGGAGGACCTAAAGCATTTTCTGCAGTAGGTCAAGGATTTCAATATAGATTGAAGCTCAATATCAAGAAAAGAAAGATTCTCTTCACTGGGCTGATTGACAGCAGAAAAGACTGAAATTGTTTACAGCTTCAGTTTGCTTGGCTCCACAGTCAATCAACACTCTACCAGCAGCCAGAAAATTAAAACAGGAATTCCATGGGGAAAATATGCTGTGAGAGACCTCTCCAAAATACTGAAGAGCTAAGATTTCGGCCTGGATACTAAGGTGCACCTGATTCAGGCCATCATCTTTGCAATTACTTTCTATGTGTCAGAAAGCTGGACAATGACTAGGAGTTATTCATGCCTTTGAGCTGTGGTGCTGGAGGAGAATATTGACTATACCATGGACTGCCTGGAGAACAAACAGGTGTGCTGGCCTGCTCCTTGGAGGCAAGGATGATTCTGAAACCCTGACTTATTTTGGCATGTTACAAGGAGGGCCCAGTCCTTGGAGAGGGACTTCATGCTTGGGAAGTTGAAGAGACAGCACAAAAGAGGATGACTCTCAATTAGACGGATTGATTCAGTGACTGGAGTAATGGGGGTAGGTGTTTTAAAGACAAGATATTGGCGCAGAATAGAGCAGGGTTTGGGGTTGTTGTATATGGGGTTGCTATGAGTATCAGATGGCTTGATGGCACATAACAACAATAACAATGACTTAATATTATTACTTGAAATAAAAGATGGCAAGATTATAGCATCTTAGGACACAGTGTGTTGAATGGACTCTCTATAGATTTGAATTTTCTCATTTAAGCTTTGTTTAAAACCAAAATTGAAATATAATCTAAAAAGAAATATGATTTGTTGTTGTTTTTATATGTACTATCGAGTGGCCTAAATTAAATAGGTTATATCATTTAATATTTGTATTTTTCAGCATTTGAACTTGCAAAAACAAGAATTACTGTTTTTATCTTAAATGGACATATTTCAGTTTAATATATATTCTCTGTATTTTCAATTATTAGTTAATTAAATTCACAATGATATAATCAGCTGTTTCGTTCAGATAAAGTTTTATAGTAAATTATGGTTTTAATTTTACTCAAATTGATTTGGAGGATAGATACCTTGCTTAAGAAGCATCATTATTCTTCATGTAATTTTGTCCATTCAGCCACACACATGAAATAACTTTTTGACCTATGTGATATTGTTATATCCTTGAGAATCTATCAACAAAAGAACATCAAGTGTCCTGTATCCCCAGGAATCTGTGCTTAATGAAGCTCCCTCATCTACACTCATCTCATTTCTGCTAAGGAAATAATTACAAGTGTTCATGTCAAATTCATAAATCATTATGTGGTGAGAATTGTGGTTTCCTTAGATGTCCTCCTTAAGTAAATGCAATCTCAAAGGCAGTTGATGTCTCTAAACTGTTCTTGCAAATGGTTATTACATTTGAACTTTGAAGACTAGGAAGCAATTCATATTCTCTGATGTGCTCTTGTCTTTGAAATGTCCTTCCCATTGTGATCCAAATGAATATCAATATTAAACCTTTTGTTCAAACTCATTCATGAAAAAAATAAAAAATAATCAGATATTTTAGAGTTCCTTAAGAGTACATACATTTTAATATTTTTGTACACAAACCATATGTTTGTGAATATATATATATATAGTATATATATGTGTGTTCTCTTTCCCTCTCTCTCTCTCTCTTACTTTCATTGCAATAATGCAGAAACTAATGCATATGTGTCTCATAATTGGGTTTTCAAGACTGTGAATCTCATGAAAGGATACTGTGCATCTTTTCCTGGGGAGTCACTAGTAGGTTTAAACTGACAAAGTCTTTAGGCCTTTGGTTTACCAATACACAGTGCTTTCTTAGAGCTCCACTCGCCAAGCTGTCCATTTGTTTACTAAACTGTTTGATATGGTTCCTTTTATATTGCTTTTTTTTTTGCATCTGAGATACACACACACACACACACACACACACACACACACACATATATTCTTTTAGGCTTCTAAGAGCAGAACAAAAAACAAAGAGTATAATATACAATCAGAGAAAATAAATTTATAAAAGATCAAATCACATGCAAGCAACTTCCTGCGAAAATATACTAAATCAACTGGAACAGTAAATAAATACAGAACTACCAGAAATACAAGCTGGGTTTAGAAGATATTATGACTCTAGAGATATTATCACTACTGTTTGATGGATTTTGGCAGAAAGCAAAGAGTACCAGAGGAATGTCTATCTGAGTTTCATTGACTATGTAAAGGCATTTGACTTTGTGGATCAAACAATTTGTAGCTAACCTTGAGGAGAATAAGAATCCCAGAACAATTAATAGAACTCATGTGAAACCTATACTCGGACCAGGAAGCAGTTTTCAGAACAAACCAAGTAAACAGTGCTTAATTCAAAATCAGGAAAAAAGTGTGTCAAGGATGTATCCTATCTCTATACCTTTTCAATCTATAGAATCTAAAGAAGATAGGTTTTATGAGGAGGGATGTGGCATCATGATTAGAGGAAGATTTATCAATAATCAATTATAAAGATGACACAACCTTGCCTGCTGAAACTGAAGAGGAACTGAAATGCTTCCTGCAGAAGGTCAAGGACTATAGTTTTCAGTACGAAGCTCAACATCAAAAGACAAAGATTCTCACCACTGGGCCAAGAGGCAGCACCATGATGGATTGAGAAGAGAGAGGTTATTAACAATTACCTCTAGCTAAGCTTCACAATCAACAGTTTGGCATCAGCAGTAATGAAATCAAAAGATTAATTTCACTTGAGAAAACTTCTATCAGGGACCTCTCCTGGGTACTGAGAAGTAACAATGTCAGTCTAGAAATTAAAATGAGCCTTACCCAGCTTTGCAATTACTTTCTATACATCAGAGAACTGAATTATGACTAAAGATGACAGAGGAAGAACTGATTCCTTTGAATTGTGGTGCTGGAGTAAAGTCTTGAAGTACCATGGACAACCAAAAAACTAAATAGGTCTTTCTTAGATAGAGTGAAACCAAGTTTTTCCTTGGAGGCTGTGATTTTGAGGCACTGTCTCACGTACTTTGGGCACGTGGCCAGAAAGAGCTAGTCTTTAGAAATGGATATCATGCTTCCTTAGGAAACTCTATGAACTTGGAGAAACTATCAAAGTTATACAAAAGCTCAGGTCTTTCATTTATAGGGTCACTATGAGTCATCTATGACTCAACAGCACTTAACAATAACAACAAGGTGTGTCAGAGTCAGGGAGACTGGCTCAGAACAGAGTAGGCTTCAGCGCTGTTGTATATACGGCTTCTATGAGTTGCAGGCAACTGGATGACACATAACAAGAACAATAACACAGGAAGAATGTTGTATGACACAGGAAGCATCAAAAGAAGACTGAAGGAGTACATAGAGTCATTGTTCTGAAAAGAATTTGCTGACACCGAAGAATTTAATAAAACAGTATATGATCAAGATGTAATGATGATAAAGGGAAAAGTTAAGTCAGCTCTTAACGAACTGTAGAAAACAAGGCCCCAGTAATTGATAAAATAGTAACTGACATATTTCAAGAAATAGATGCAGCCCTCATTGTGCTCACTATGTTTTTCCAAGAAGTCTGGAGGAAAACTTGCTGGTCAACTGACTAGAAGAGATCCATACTTATTCTCATTCATAAAAAACAAAAAAACAAAACATGATATGAGAGTGTGGAAATTATTGAACCTTACCACTAATATCATATACAAGAAAGTTCCTACTGAAGTTGGAACAGTACACCAAAAAAGGACTGTCAGATGTACAAAGAAGGGCTTGAAAGAGTCTTTGATACTAGGTACATTATAGCCAATGTCAGTTGATCTTATGTCTATCTGTGTTTCATTGACTATCTAAAGGCATTTGACTGTGTGGATCATGACAAATTGTGTCTAACCTGAGAAGAATGGGAATCCCAGAACACTTAATTGTGCTTATGTGAAACCTATACTTCAAACAGGAAAAAGTTGTCAGAACAGAGTAAGGAAACATTGCATAGTTCAAAACAAGAAAAGACGTCAGGGATGAATTGTGTCTCCATAGCTTTTCAATCTCTATGTGGTACAATTGTTTGGGAGATTTCATTTCATGAGATGGAATGTGGCATCAGGTCTGGAGGAAGACACATCAACAACCTGCTCGATGCAGAGTACATAATCTTGCTTGCTGAAACCGAAGGGAATTTGTTGTTGTATTTGCAGTATTTGCTGCTGAATATCAAGAACTGTAGTCTTCACTAAGGATTGAATCTCAACATCAAGAAAACAAAGATTCTCACCACTAGGCCAATTAGCAGCATCATGAAAGATGGTAAAGCGATCAAGATTGTTAACAGCCTCAGCTTGCCTGCCTCCACAATCAACAGTTTTGGTACCAGTAGCCCGGAAATCAAAAGATGAATTACTTTGGGAATTCACTGTCAGAAACCTGTCTAGAGTACTGAGGTGCAACAATGTCACTCTAGGCATTAAGGTGCACCTGATTTAAGCCATTCATGGTCTTCATAATTACTTGCTATGCATTAGAGAGCTGGACAATAACTACAGATGATAGAAGAAGAATCAGTGACTTTGAAGAATGGTGCTGGAGAAGAGTATTTAAAATACCATGGACTGCCAAGAGCAAACAGATCTGTCCTGAAGAGAATGAAAGCAGACTGCTCCTTGGTGGCGAGAATTTAGAAGCTCCATCTCACATACTTTAGTCATGTGGCCAGGAGGGACCAGACCCTGGAGTAGGACATGATACTTGAAAAAGTAGAGGAAAAAAAGCCTTCAAATGAGAGGATTAACACAATAACTAGGGTAATAGGGTAGGTAACAGAGTTCAGAGCTATTATATATAGGATTGCTATGAGAAGCAAGCCACTTGACAACACATAACAACAACAACAAGCAAGGTGTGACAATTATGTAGCTACAAGAGTATTTTCTTTGGTGCTCGTATTTTTCATTATTTTAATTGGGAAACTAAGACATCATATATATGAATATTCAAGAAAGAATTTATTTTAGAGTGTCAATTAGCAAACATGTATATATATATATATATATATATATATATATATACACACACACATAAAGAATTCTTATTTTAATTCCTTTTGTGAGCTGTATCAAGTATTTAATCTAATTGAGATACTAACAGTTGTCCTTATTATGTCACATATATCACTTATTTATAAAATGTAATAAAATAGGGGAAATTGAGCATGTTGTTATGGAATCTTTATATAATGAATTGTCCATTTTTATTGTAATCTATAATACTTTATAAAATTAAATAAAAAAACATGTATCAAGAAAAAAATCACTAACACTAAATTAGAACTGAAGAGGAGTAAAAACAAAGAGAAAGTAAAATGGAACTAATTTTGTATCTAATATGCATAATTCATGTCAAGTGGTAGAGTATGTCAGTTGTAGCCACGGAAACAATGTTTACCTAATAAGAAATGTCTGCTCTCTACAACTGTGTGCCCAAAAGAAAAGCAAAACAAGCATTTTCTCCAAAAGGACAAAAATAGCAACTTTTAGCATCTTAGTGAAAATCTCTCCCTGTGTTCCTACAGGAAGAAAGAAAATAATCTAATAAATGTCAGTCATCCAAAATATTTATCATAAATGAATAAAAGAGTTCTAATAAAGAAGGAAAG
>NW_006400132.1:1195185-1197595 GCF_000299155.1 Elephantulus edwardii
CTAAAGGGTCAGCTACAGGTTGTTTTTGACTTGATGGGACACAACAACAGAATTGTATACAATATTTTAAAATCTTACAGTTAAGGCAATTTCTTCCTATTCATGCGAAAGCATGATCCTGTGTTTTGTATGTTATCAACATTTTAATTTTAGTCACTTAATTTTTAAAAATTGGTAACAGAGAAGAAAGATCAGTAGTTGAAAACCATGCACTTGGTGACAGAAATTAAGCTGGAGATAGAATGATAGAATTTTGCACATGATTAATGTGCAATGATTAACTCATTGCTAATACATTTTAGCCTCATATTTAAAAAGGTATTTGGTTGTCAGTTTGAGTCTGATTTAAAGTTCAGGAAGAAGAGTGGAGCAGCTGGATTTTACAAAGGTGTGTTTGCCTGAGGCTTGTGTGGGACTACTGCTTGCAATTCAATGTGAGCTGATTGGATTTAGTTTTGTATTTAAAAAGGCATTTGGGTCCTCAGGCTTGTAGCCTGCAGGCTTAATTTTAATTTTTTTCAGTTAGACAGTTCTTCTGAATAGTATAGCACTGGTCTGTCAATTTGTTGTAAAGAAATAATTAGTAGTTGCTGTGATGGTAAACACTTTGACACTAATGTGTCAAATGTGACAATGGTTGCCCATGCTGGACAGAGTTTGATGGAACTCTCAAATTAAAATAAGCTTGGAAGCAAGAGTGGCATCCACTTCCAAAATAGCTTGCCTCTGAAAACTCTATGAACTTAGAGAAACGATGAAAGTTATACATGTTCAGGACTTTCATTCACAGGGTCGCTATAAGATATCTATGACTGAACAGCACTTAACAAGAATAACAGCAATGCATTTTATAAAAAAATAAACACAAGCTACACAGATGAATTTCACCTGATGGTATGCATAGGCATCAGATCAATTACATCTGTGGAAAGAATTGCTGAAGTAGCTTAATATCAGCTGTTAAAACTAGGCCAGGTGCTGGTTGTGGAACAGACCACCAACTACTCATATGCAAGTTCAAACTGACGCTAAGGAAAATGAAATCAAGCCCAGGGAAACCAAACTATAACCTTGAGCCTATCCCACCTGAATTTCAAAACCATCTCAGGCACAGGTTTGAAACTTTGAAAATTAATGAGTGAAGACCAGATCACTTGTGGGGAGATATCAAGAATATCATCCAGGAAGATTACAAAAGTTCATCACAAAGACAGAGAACGAAGACAAGACCAAGAAGGATGTCAGAAAGGACTCTGAATATTGCACTAGAGTGTTGAGAAATTAAAGCAAAGGGAAGAAATTAAGGAGCTGAACAGAAGATTTTAAAGGACAGCATGGGAAAACAAAATAAAGTATTATGATGTAATATTATGGAGATGACACAATCTTGTTTGCTGAAAGTGAGGAGGACCTGAAGTGCTTGCTGCAGAAGGTCAAGGACTGCAGCCATCAATATGGATTGAAGCTCAACACCAAGAAAACAATGATTCACACCACAGGGCCAATTGGTAGCATCATGATAGATAGTGAAGAAATTGAGATTGTTAACAGCTTTAGTTTACTTTGCTCAACAATCAACAATCTTTGTACCAGTAGCCAGGAAATTAAAAGATGAATTGCATTGAAAATGTCAACTGTCAGGGACCTCTCTAGAGTACTGAAGAGCAATGGCATCAGTCTAGAGACTAAGTTGTGCCTGATCCAGGCCATAGTTTTTGCAATTACTTGTTAAACATCAGAAAGCTGTGCAGTGACTAGGGATAATAGAAGGCAAATTGCCTTTATGCTGTGGTGCTGGACAAAAGTATTGAATATACCATGGACTGCCAGGAGAACAAACAAGTTTATCCTAGAGAAGTTGAAACCAAGATACTCCTTGAAGGCAAGAATTCTGAAGCTCTGTTTGACATATTTTGAAAATGTTACAAGGAGGGATGCCATCCTTGGAGAGGGATGTTATGCTTGTGAGGGCTGAGGGACTGTGCAAGAAAGGATGACTCTTGATTGGATGGATTAATTCAGTGACTGAGGGGTAAGTGTATCAAAATAAGATTGGCAAAAGATAAAGCAACATTTAGAGTTATTGTACATGGGGTCGCTATGAGTCCCAGGGGACTTGACAGCACATAACAGCAACAAGGACAATTTTTAAATTGCATTAACGTATCATATTAAGAAATACCGTTAAGTTAATATTTAGTTTATTTTTCGTTTTTCCCTGTGCTAAATTCTTACTAGAACCTTGATACCAGGTGTCAGGAAATCAAAAGATATATGGCATTGGGAAATGAACTTTTCCAAAGTGCTGAAGAGAATGGGACTGTCCTTGGGGTTGGGGAGAGACTGAGTAAGATGGGTTCAATAATGTATGCTGCTCTGAAACAGAGAAGGGAGAAAACTGTTTAAAAGA
>NW_006400132.1:1198525-1202994 GCF_000299155.1 Elephantulus edwardii
AGAAAGAAAGAAAGAAAGAAAGAAAGAAAGAAAGAGAGGAAGAAAAAATTAAAGTGAGCCAGATCTAAGGGCATCTTCTGAGATTTGGTACTGTAAATAAAAGTTGCAAGAAGAACAAAAGCATATGAATTGTGGTGCTGGAGAATAAAAACATTAAAAAATCACATGGATTGTCATAATATGCCATTGAGCAGCCAGGATGTTACTTAAACGGAAGGATACTAATTCCTCATCTCATGTAATTTTAGCATATTATCAGAAGGATCTAGACCTTAGAAAGAGACATCATGCTTTGAAAACCGGAGGGTTAGCTAAGTGAGGAAGACCCTCAGTAAGATAGATTGACACAATGACTGTGACACTGGGCTCTAGTGTGACAGAGATGATGATGATGTCATAGGACTGGACAGGGTTCAGATCTAGTATTCATAGGGTTGCTATGAGCCATACCCTATTTGATTGCATATAACAATAACAAAACTTACTAATGGCAAGAAATTACTCTGCAATACCAAAGGAATGTTGTTCAAATTCACCTACTGCTCAGTGGGAGAAAGATGGGCAAGTTCTTCTCTAGTAGCTGTCTCTGAAAACCTGCAGGAGGGTCAGTTATGAGTTGGTTCCTATTCGACGGTACACAACAAAAACAATATTCATTTTATGTTTCATTACTGTTCTCCTGAGAGGAAAGACGGAAATTTCAGACTGTATTTTTTTTATTTGAGGATCAAACATTTCTAATAACTTGAATATTATTTTCTTAAAAAAAACACAATTGTCAGTATCTCCAACTCTTTATAAGACAACATATTTAAAATTTTTTCATTGATTCTCATTTTTTCTAAATGAACTGTTTAAATGAATTATAAGATTTTTTCTTTTCCTGAGCTATAAGAACAATCACGTTTTTCTAAAATCTTAATATATTTACTCAATTCCTTTAGATAAAACCATTAGAGTACACTAATTTTCTAATGGATAAAAATTAAAATACTTCTGATACATTTTACTGTTAATTAAAATTAATTAAAGTACCTGGAAAAAATAACTTATAGGACTAATGATGAAAGGTATAAGTTTACAAATATTGCATTTAAATACTTTTTTTTTCCTTTTGTCGTTGCAGACAAATCTGTAGGACTTGAAAGCTCTTAGGGATTGTAAGCACAAATCACAGACTTTAGCCAAGGGTACAAGTAGTAAAATCTTTAACAGCTGATCCATTGATTCTGCTTACTCATGTGGAAATCAATTTTTTGTAAGTGAACCTGGGTCTGAATTTATATAGGTGCCTGAAGCATGCAATCAGCAAACGGAGTCACTGTGCAGCTGTCTATTTTGAGATTGCATTATTTAGCAGGGAAGTTAGTAAATATGGTTTGAAGGGGGAAAGATACAATGGTTAATTTGGCCTTCATTTATTTTTTTTTCTGGAAATAAAATTTTTAATTTATCTATGGAAACTTGGAAAAAAATGTACTCCAGAACAGTGCATTGATGTATGGCCTATGATAGGAAAGTGTACAATATGAAAGGAATGAAGTATATTAAAACTTAAAAGAATAAAAGTGTGAGTTGAAAAGACTACTCGATGATCACCTGTTTTTGTAATTTACAAGTAAAACGAATCACTGAGATGAATTTATAAGGAAAAAATGCGGGAGAGATTTTTCTATTTATAGTTCTACATAGCTTACTTTTCAAATATTTGATGGTTTTTAATAATAAAGAACACAAGACAAAAAGAAATACAAATCACAAAGTTTATTTGTTCTGCTTTCACATATTATTTGTCAGTATATAAAAATCATGTGTTCATTAGTGAATAAAAATTCAGTCTTTTGACATTATGCTAATTCACATATCTGCATTTCACACTGAATTTAACAAATTTAGTAAAACAAAATATTTAAAGGTGTTCTATTTTTGTTGAATAAGATGTTCTAGTTAAATCATTCATTCACATTGGTACAATCTCTTTAGTTCTTTATAGTAAGTGGATCAAAAGCAGCATGGGGATGACTGAGTCTGACCTCTACTAATTTCACAAAGGAGAATTGTCCCCAGCAACAACATCCACAAGTGTAAAATGTGTCCCTATAAGGCCAGACATGGCTTGCATACCTTTTTGTGTACCTTCTACTAATTGCTATATTCAAAATTAATTGTCAATAACTCACACACAGTACTTTAATCACAGTTGTAAAGTTTACTAAGGACATAAGCTGGGAGTAGGGGAGGCAAAAGATAGCACACAGTGCAAGTCCAAGTTTAGTTCATCAATCCCAAACCAGATTAACAAATTATAATTCCTCAATTAGTCCAAATAGTTTCTCAATTTAAAAGTAAAAGTACAGGCTTTCCTTTTCAGTACAAATGAAAAAAGCCTCTGGTTTCCCTAGAAGTCTAGCAAGTTTTGTCTCATAGTAGTCACAAAACAGCTCTTCTTTCACTTGTCCCATCAGCAAAATCTTTAACTGTGGCTCTGTTTCCAGGCCTCCATCAGGCTACACCTCACCAGAGTCTCTCTCTAGTTGGGTTAACTCTTTCTTTCATGTTGGCCTCACATCTATTTGATGATGTTTGAGATAATTTATCAATGGTGAGCCATGTGTCAGTATTTGACACAAAGTTTCAGAGGGTAACAAGGCAATGACTAGAAAAGCCATTTTCAAAAGTCTTAACACTTATCCTATTCATAGTAATATTAAAATGTTTCTTTTTGAGCAATTATCTTTCAAATATAGAGTTCGTTTGTTTTTGTTTTTGTTTTTGTATAAGGTGAATGTCTCATTTACCTTAAATTATAGCTGTATATTTTATTGCCCCATGTTGTTGTTTTTATGTGCTACTGAGTTGCTTGGAACTCATAGGGACCCTAGGTACAAGAGCCCCAAACCCTGCCGTATCTGAACCAACTTGATTGTCTCTAGCACACTTTCTCCCACTACCCAATCACTGAATCAATCTAAGTAATCAAGGGTCTTTCTCTTCTGTGCTGTCCCGCCATTCTCCCAACCATGACATCCCTCTCCAAGGACTGATCTCTCCTTGCAACATGTCCAAAGTGTGTCAGACAAAGCTTCAAAATCTTTGCCTACAAGGAGCAGCCCAGCTTCACCCTCTCTAGGACAAACCTGTTTGTTCTCCTACCAGTCCATTGTATATTCAACAGTCTTCTCCAGCACCACACAGCTCAAAGGCATCAATTCTCTTTCTATCATCCCTAGTCACTGTCCAGCTCTCTGATGTATAGCACACAATTGCAAAGACTATAACCCAGATCCGGTGCACCTTAGTCTCCAGCCTGATGTCGTTGCTCTCCAGTACTCTGGAGAGGTTCCAGAAAGCTGACTTTCCCAATGTAATTCATCTTTTGATTTTTCTGGATGCTAGTACCAAGAGAGTTGACTGTGGAACCAACAAACTAAAGTTGTTAACTATCTCAATCTCTTAACCATCTATACTGATGCTGTCAATTGGCCCAGTGGAGAGAATCTTTGTTTTCTTGATGTTGAGTTTCAATACATATTGAAGGCTGCAGTCCTTGACCTTCTGCAGTAAGTGTTTCAGGTCATCCTCAGTTTCAGCAAGCAGGGCTGTGCCATCTGCATAACACAGGTTGCTGATGAATCTTCCACCAATCCTGATGTCACATTCCTCCTCGTACAGCCAAGTGTACCGATTAATCTCTTCTGCATACAGATTAAAAAGGTATGTAGACAGAATAAATCCCTGGCAGACCCTCTTCCCAATTTTGGACCATGGAGTGTCTCCTTGCCACAGAAATGTTTATCTCTGCTTCACTGACCGAGCAAGGAGACTGTCCCATAAAATTAAAAAAAAAAAAAAAAAGTAACAGAGTAGAAAATTACTTATTTGACTATACACCACCATAGGACAAAATTACACTTAGATATTATTATATGTCAATCAGTATGTAGCTATTCTAGAAGATTATTGTACAATGCTACCTCAATTCTTGGATACCTGGATGACAGTAGAGAAATCAATGCCTTTTTTTTGTGGTGCTGGAGAAGAGTAGTGAATATCACAGTCTTGCATGGACTGTTAAAACAGGACTGTACTGGAAAAAAGTTAAGCCAGTGTACTACTTGGAAGCAGGGATAGTGAAAGTCCTTCTCGTAGACTTTGGGCATGGCAAAAAAAAGAAAAAAGAAAAAGAAAAAGCAGATAATGGGAAATGAAGGCACAGGGCCATGAACATCATCTGAAAGGGCAAGAGGGAGAGAGAATAGCCTAGCTTTTCACCACTCCAGAGAAAAAAGCAGAGAAGGACCCTGTACTCAGCCCCACAGTGCCTATAGAGCCTCAGCAGCAGCAAAAGATTTGCTTATGTTGATGACCCAGACTTTACTCATGGTTGGGGTACTGAGAATAGGGTACATTAGGGAAATAAATTGGAGAGTAGGAGAGGCAAAGGCTATCTCACAATGCAAATCCAGGTT
>NW_006400132.1:1205959-1216358 GCF_000299155.1 Elephantulus edwardii
GGATGGAAAAAGAATTGATACCTTTGACTGTGGTGTTGCAAAAGAGTACTGAACAAAGAATGAACAAGTATGTCTTAGAAAAGGCATAGCCAGAACACTTCTTGGAGGAAAGGTGTGCAAAGCTTCATCTCTAATCCTTTGGCTATGTTGCTAGGATCAGCTTTTTTTGGAAAGAGCCATCATGCTTGAAAAAGTGGAAAATCAGCAAAAATGAAGAATTCCCCCAAAGAGATGAATTGACATGGCGACCACAGCAATGGCTCAAGTGTATTAGAGATGATGAGGGTGACAGGACAGGACAGGAAGGGATTCAGATCTTGTGTTCATAGGGCCTCTTTGTATTATACTCAATTTGATGGCACCTAACAACAAGAGAAAGACACAATGTCTGAATTTGTTATACAATTATAAATTGATATTTTGGCTTTCTTCTCATGCAATAGACAACATGAGTGAATCTGAAGACATTATGCTGAGTGAAATCTTTCAATTACAAAAAAGACAAACACTGCATAAAACTACTATTATAAAATTGGACTGAAATGGGTGTTTGTGGGGAGAATAAGGCTGGATAATGAACACTACATTAGAATAAATGATGGCAAGAACTGTCTATAAATAATATTTGATTAGGTATTGTATGTATGACAACCATTTGGAAGAAGAGGTGCATTTTAAAGTGGACTGGAGCAGGGGGAATGCAAGGGGAAGGAAGAAAATGTGCAACAATGAATGAATTTTAAAAAAATACTTAAATAGAATCAAGTTTTCAGATAAATTTGACATATTACGAACTTAAGGATATATTTCAGTTATAAAATTCTCCTTCATTTCAATATAGAAGGGAATTTATAAATAATTTGTTCTTGAGATGAACAAGGGCAATCCTTTCTAACTGAAGTTTTATATATTTATGTGTACATAAAATATGTTATTGTATGGTAGAGTCATACTGACCCATAGCTGACCCTCTGGTGAATTTTCAGAGGAATTTAATGCCCAGGAGGAGATTGTCCATCAAATTAAATTCTCTAACAGAACTCCAAAATATTGGTGCATTTAGAAATTTAAAATGTAGTTTTTATACGTTAAGTATTTACTTCCAAGTTGTTCTTTATCCCTTACTAACCTTATCTTCTTTGCCTTTCTCCATTGTATTTTAAATTTTTCTTTTGTTTTATGTTAAAGAATAGGAATACAATTTGAAGAGTTTGAGTATAAAATAAACTTTATTAAAAATACTTATAATATTTTATTTATATCCTATTTACAAATTAATGCTAATTCTAATATCATTTTTGCTCAAATGAAATACAGATTGTCTAACATAATTAACATCAATGTAATTTCAGAAAGTACAAAATTTTCAGAGGTCATGATGCTCTTGCTCAGAATCATTTTTTATTGATTGACCAGGAAATTGAACAGGAATTGTGGCTTACCTCTAATTATTTAAAGTCATCTTTACTTATCTCATTAGATATTTATAATGCTACAAATTAAAGATGATTTTATCATCATAAATATTACTGTAGCATTTTAAATCTTTACAAAATAATAAGCTTAAGCAAGTAATTTAAAATAATAAACCCAGAAAACAGAAACTAGAACCACTGACTTGGAAAATTTGAAATCAAACTTTTTAAAACTTGAAAATCAAAATCTTATTCACATCTGAAAAACAAGATATTCGTAAAGTATTACACAACCTGGGTGACACTGGAGGAAAATATGTTGAATGAAATAGTCACAAAAGGACAAATACTGCATACCACTACTGTTTTAAAACAAGACTGACGAGGGGGTTGAGGGGAAACTGAGAAAAGAGGGGATACATAAAAAAATAAAAAAAACTTCATCAGAACATATAAAAGAAAGAACTCTTTAAAAGAAATATACGATTAGACATTGATGCTAAACACTGGTGTGCCAAATGTGATAACGGTTACCCATGCTGAACAGTGTTTGGTGAAGCTTTCCAATTAAAACAAGCTTGGAAGCAGGAGTGGCATTCACTTCCGAAATGGCATGCCTCCGCAAACTCTATGAACAGTGCTCAGGCCTTTCGTTCATAGACAGGGTTGCTATGAGTCCTCTAGGAATCAAGGGCACCTAACAACAACAACAACAACAGAGTGGACTGGGGAAGCTCTGACAAGCGTGGTCTTGGGCGGAACAGCTAACCAGAACAAAAAAACATGCACATCTTACAGATACAGAGATCATGACTTTGGTGGATGAAACTAACATGTATGAAGGTGTAGGAAGAATGTTTATTCTTCAGGCAAAGGAGGGAATTCACAACCAGCTGTTAGAAAAACAGAAAATAGCAGAATAAAAAATTAAAGAACTGGAACAAAAGAAATCCTACCTTAAACGGAGTGTGAAGGAGGCTGAGGACAACATCCGGGAGATACTGATGGCAAGCAGGGCCCACTAGGCGGCCATGAGGAGAAAGCCCCCCAGGACCCCCTACTCCTCCTGGCGAGGGCAGGCTCCTGTGGAAGGGGAGCCTCTGCTCTGCCCTGGTGGACACCAGCCAGGTGACCTCATCACTGCGCTCTTTGTACATGGCCCTGAGTTCCTCACAGATCCCAGCCCTCTATTTCTGCCCCTGGCTTCTCAGCAGGACACTGCTCTCTCCTGGGGATGCAGGGTGAGCTCCTAGGAGAGGGGAAGCTGGAGCCATGCAGGCAGGACTTGCCTGAGCCCACTCCTGGCACCATGCTGGCCAGATCAATAAAGGCATCTGCCACCAAAATAAAAAAAAATCTTATTCACATTTGTGAATAATTTGAGAAATAAATTTAAAATGAAACACACACACAAAAACCAGCCTTACTATTTTTTTTGTAAATAAGACAGAAGTTTATAGCTTCATGAAATATAGTCTTTGGTCTTTGGGGATTTTGTTGCATTAATTTGAGTAATAAATTTCCTTAGAGTTGATTTCAACTACATTGCTCAATTTATTGATCATTAAGTTCAAGTTCAAAGATGATCTACATACAAATTGCATCTGTGACTTGAATTCACAAAAACACTGAGGAGAAGAGGAAGAAAACACTCCTTTACATCTCTAGTACCTTCCCTACATAATCAAGAGCCAAGGTTAAGAATAAGGCACACTCTCATTCTATTATGAGCTTCAGCCATCCCTGTACAATTTCATCCTTTCTCTAGGTCTGTCTTTCATGTTTTTATAATGGGTTTCTACGTATTTAAATATTGTCCCTGTGACATAGTATATAACCTTTTTAATTATGATATAGTTTGGATAAAACAAGATCATAATAGTTTTTATTTTGTAGTCTTTTTTTTAGTTAGCATAATTACTACATATGTATGCATAAATAAGTTGCTTACATATGTACGCATAAATATATTTATAATCCATGTTTAATCTCTCACTCTTGAGGGAAGATTAATATACACTTGTCTGCTTAAATTCAAGCGTCCATAATTTGCATGTAACATAATGAATTTATACATTCAAAAATATAATCTAAAATGGTAATGTTAACTTCAATCCAAGTGTAATATTGAAGATTTTACTTAGAAAATTTGAGATTCCCATAACTTTAAGGAAAATTGTGTATTTGAATTTTCAGTCTGTATTGTTGTTTTTGTGTGGCATTGAGATGGAATGAATTCAATGGAAACCAGTAGGTTTTCAAAGGCTGTAATTTACACAGGAGGAGATTGTCCAGCTTTCTCCTGTGGAGCAAACTATTGGAGACACAAACTATTTTGAAGAAGTGATATTCAATGAAACTTTTATGCAGTTTCAAATTTTTGGCAAATTAATTTTACTAAAACTAAATAGCACAAAAGAAAGTGGAATTGTTTTTCTCATGAAAAGAAATCACTTAACGACCTTGTTCTGGTGAAATCTAAGGCATATCAGTTACCAAGCAGGCTTCATTAGAATTTTGATTGTTGTTGTTATGTGCCTTCAAGTTGCTTGCAATGCAATTGATAGAGACCCTATGTACAAGATCCCTATGTACATGTTCTATCCTGTGCCAACCTCACTGTCTCCAATGCACCTACACCACTACCCCAATCACTGAATCGATCCATGTCTCTGAGGATCTTCCTCTCTGTCCCTCCACTCTCCCAAGCATGACACCCCTCTCTAAAGACTGATCCCTCTTTGCAACATGCCCAAAGTATTTCAGACAAAGGTTTAGAATCCTTGACTCCAAGGAGCATCCTAGCTCCACCCTCCCCAGGACAAACCTGTTTGTTCTCCTAGCAGTCCATGGGATATTCAACACTCTTCTCCAGCACCACAGCTCAAAGGCATCAATTCTCTTTCTATCATCCTTATTCACTGTCCAGGTCTCTGACGAATAGCACACAATTGCAAAGACTATAGCGTGCATCAGGTGCACCTTCGTCTCCAACCTAATGTCGTTGCTCTTCAGTGCTCTGGTGAGGTTCCTGACAGCTGATTTCCCAATGCAATACATCTCTTGATTTCCTGGCTGCTGGTACCAAGAGCATTGACTGTGTAGCCAAGCAAAATAAAACTGGTGACTATCTCAACCTCTCACCATCCATACTGATGCTGCCAATTGGCCCTGTGGTGAGAATCTTAGACATAATTTAATTGAAATCACCTGTGTAAGTATATTAAAAAATGTTCTACATTTTGGTAAAACTTTGTAAAAGTCTTTTAAAGTATTAGAACTAGAAAGGAATTTCCTCAACATAATGAAAATTATATATGCAAAACCAAAAGCCAACAGCATTTTCAATGGAAAAAGACTAAAAAATTGTTCTTGCAAACAGGGACCAGCAGTGGCAGTTGCAGCTCCCAGCACAGGAGGGGACATCAGAGCCTGCAGCCTGGATCTGGGAGAGCATCTCACTGTCAGTGTAGAAGATTTTCTTGTATAGATCCTGGACAACAGGTCTTCTCAATGCACCTCACCTTTTAATTTCTTAACTACTGCTGTCAAAAACTGTTTATACCTTGGGAGCATCAGTTTACCACTCTGAAATCCCCTTCTCCATTTGTAGAGGGAGAGGGTGGTGAAGCTTACTTCCAGTTGTAGTTGGATCACTTGGTGGAAAGGAGAGGTGTGATGATGGAAGTGCTGGAACCAGAGATGCTCTCTCTGGCCTTAATCTCCCGTGGGGTGCAGGGTCCAGACCTGGAGGGGGAGGACTTTGCTGGGAGGCAGTGCTGGCTGGCCCCTGAGTATTACCACCCAGGCCTTGGGGAGCTGGGTGTAAGAGGAACCTTATCTAAGCCACTTTCTGTCACCTCCTTTTCCAGTACATCTGTAAGTAACACCTCCAAAGCCCTTCTCTTTGTACCTGACAAGTTTCTCTCTAGTTTTGCTCCCTTTCCTATAGGTAACCTCAACCCTGAGTCTTGTGCCGGACCTAAACCCTGAGCCCAGTTCCAGAAACAAAAGGAAAATATAAGAGCCAGCTAAGGAAGTGAAGGAGGATGGAGACTCAGGGTTCAGCCAGCCACCCCCACTAGACCTACCTTGGCAAACATTTTGCAGTACAGAGGGCAGAAAATGTCAGGAAAGTTTCTTCTAACTGAACAAGAAGGCGTGCAGCTTCAACCCAGGACCACAAGTAAAGTGTTAAAGTGAGCTCCCCTTCTTCCCCTTTATCTCAACACCCCTGTTGAGTAGCCAGAAAGTCTGGACCCCATTCCCAAATGAAAAAGACAATTTATTTGAATTATAAAAATAATCACCATTGGACTATTATTGCCATTACCCTGTCTTTTCTGGTCCATGCTGGATATTTCTCATCTCCTTCATCTACTTCCTCTACCCACCAAATTGTGCAGCCCTGTGATTTCATCCCTACCCATCCTCACTCCTGCTTCCAACCCTTAACCCTTGCATCTCCATATAATTTTTTACAATAAAAAAAAGAGTCCCCCCTCTTCAAATCCTTTCCAATATTTATTGTTTGCTGTCCTGCTAAATTCTGATACTGCTACTGGGGTACATACATGAGATATAAATATGTATGAGGACCTGACGTGGGAAGGAGTAGGAGCAGAGTGAAAAGGATGGGTAGGGGCAGAACCACAGCGTTACACAATTTGGTTGGTGGAGGGAGGGGCTTAAGGAAATGGGAAAGATCTAGCAGAGATCAGAAAAGAGAGGATAATGATGGGAATAGTCCAATGGTGATTAACTTTGTAAAATGTATCATGTGAGAATGATTGTATAAAACACATTGTGAATAAAGAATAGTGTGAAACAATGCATAAAAAAACTTTGTAAGAAGCCTGTAGAAAATAACAACTTAAAAAAAGGTTATCAAGATTTTTTATTGGTGATATTATTTATAACAGAATTAAATACTCTATGATTCCGAATCATTTTCATTCTTTGCTATATCTGAGTCCCTAGGAGCAAATGTGTCAATCTCTCTTAGAGATGTTCTTCCATTTTGAGCAAACTTCTACAAACAATGATGTCTTTTACAATGGATTGAATCTTCCAATTACACTGAGTATGTTTGGGTAGGATATACATAGTCAATTCTACAGAACATTTTGGTTAACTTTCTTCCAAAACTGATGTGTTGATTTTTCTGGAAGTCCACAGTTGTCGTTGTTATTGTTAAGTGCAGTCAAGTCACAGGCGACTCATAGTGACCCTATGAAGGAGAGTCCTCGATGCTTGGGTGCCTTTCATCCTCTCTCCAGGTTCATAGGGTTTCCAGAGGCAAGCTATTATGGAATATGTTAAGATTTTAAATAAGTTACCATTGCAATACATCATCTGATTTCTGACTACTACTTTCATGGACATTGCTTCATGATATAAACAGAAAAAAAGTTTGACAATTTTGTTATTTTATCTTTTTGCAATTATGGTAATTATTCTTCTAGTTGTGAGGAACTTTGTTTTATTTATGGTAAGGTGTAATTCATATTGGAAGGTACTACAGTTTAAATTTTCATCAATAATTTCTTCACATTCTCTTACTTTTTGGTATCAAGGTAGTGTCTTATGTCAGGCTGATATGAGCTTACAGGCATGGCACGAGAGATATGATAGCCAATGTTAGATTGCTCTTAGTTGAAAGCAGAGAGTACCAGAGGAATATCTATATGTGCTTCACTATGTAAAGGCATTTGACTGTGTGGGCCACAAACTATGGCTAACTCTGAAAAGAAAGAGAATCCCAAAGAACTTCATTGTGCTCACACAAAATCTATACTTGGAAAAGGAGACAATTGTCAGTACAGAGTAAGAAAACAATGAATGGTTCAAAGTCAGGAAAGCTGTACGCCAGGAATGCATCCTATCTCCATGCCTTTTCAATATATATATGGAATAGATCATCTGGAAGGCTCGGCTCAATGAAGAGAAATGTGGTATCAAGATTGGAAGAATACTTATCAACAACCTGAATTATGGAGGTGATGCAATCTTGCTTGCTGAAACTGAGGAAGACCTCTGGCATTTGCTGCAGAAGATCAATAACTGAAGTCTTCAATATGTATTGAAGCTCAACATCATATAAGCAAAGATTCTCAGCACTGGGCCAATTGACAGCATCATGATAGACAAAGAAGAGATTGAAATTGTTAATGTCTTCAGCTTGCTTGGCTCCATAATCAACACTCTTGGTACCAGTAACCAGGAAATCAAAAGATGAAGTGCGTTGGGAAGATCTGCTGTCTATCTCCAGAGTACTAAAGAGTAATGATATCAGTCTGGAGACTAAGGTGTGCCTGATCCAGGCCATGGTTTTCACAAATACTTGCTATGCATCAGAGTGCTGGACAATGGCTAAGGATGATAAAAGAATTGATGTCTTTGTGTTGTGGTGCTCGAGAAGATTATTGAATATAGTGTGGATGTTAAGAGAAAAAGCAGGTTCATCCTGGAGATGGAAAAATCAGGTTTTATCTTGGAGGCAAGGATTTTGAAGTTCTGTCTGAGATTCTTAGGGTATGTTGCAAGGAGGGGCCAGTGCTTGGAGAGGAACATCGTACGTGAAAATGTAGAATGACAGCACAAAACTGGAAGACTCTGAATGAGATGGATTTATTTATTGAATGGTGTAATAGGCGTAGATGTGTCAGAGACAATGAAGTTGGCTCAAGATAGAGCAAGGTTCATATCTGTTGTACATAGGTTCGCTATGAGTCACAAGCAACTTGACAGCACATAACAACATGCTCTAGCTTCTCAGATTACTTTTCAGTGTATAGTTTGAGTAAGCATGATTAAAAGTTAATATTCTTTTTATTTTTTATTGTACTATTTTATTTTCAAAATTCGAATACACTTTTTTCCAGAACAGATTCTTCCAATTTCCCTCACCTCCCCACCCATCAGATTTTACAACTCCATGATTAATCCCCCTCTCCCGGTGGACATCCTCATCCCTCTGCTTCCACCCCCCTCTTGGATTCGTATACTAATTCTAAAATTATGGTTTTATGCAATATTTGTCCTTGTGGGACTGAGTGCACTTAGCATAAGGCTCTCCAGTCCGTCCCATGTTAGGGAAAAATTAACCAAATCATTGCTCCTGAGTGCTGCATAGTATTCCATTGTGAATATACCATAATTTCTCAATCCATTTATTTGTAGTTGAACATCTGGGCTGTTTCTATATTCTTGGGTTGATGAATAATGTTATGAACTTTGGTGTACAAATCTCCATTTTTGCCTCAGTTCTCATTTTCTCAAGGTAAATTTCAAGCAGCAGAATAGCTGGGTCATATGTGATTTGTATGCTCAGCTCTTTGAGGAAGCACCAAACTGTCTCACAGAAAGGTTGGACCATTTTATAATCCCACCAACAATACAAAAGAGTTCCTTTCTCTCCATAGCCTCTCCAACATTTATTACTTGCTGTCCTATTAAGCTTTGTCACTGTTACTGGAATTTTCACAAAGGAAGATATTAGAATGGCAGACATATGAAGAAATGCTCAAAATCACTGGCAATTACAGTAAAACCTTTTTAATCATTTTTCTGACTTTAAACAAAAGTATATCTTTTTGTCTTTATCCATTAGCCAATGGAATAAAACTTATAGAGCTGCATGAGTTTACTGTCAGGACCTCTCGAGATAAATCAAATCAACAATTTCTTACTAAGCCTGAAGAAAAAAAACCAAAAAAGAAACCAACCAAACAACAAAAAGCAGTAAAAGGCTCTAGCTGTATCATGACAATCATCATCTTTACTTTCATCATCAATGTCATTTTCTTTGTCTCAATTTATGAACTTGATTATTCTGATTATCAAAGAATATATTCCCTTTTTATTTAATCTCCAGGCTTGTATCACTTATTTTCTGATTACACTATATGCAGAAAATATAATTAAAATTATTTACTGGTTATAATAGTTTAATTTATTTATTATTATAGAACTAATAATTTTATCAGAAAGTTATTTCGACATTTTTTTAGAAATTGTTCATTCTTCAGTCTGTCAATTGCCTTGTTTCTAGATGTTTAAAGTCAAGCAAAGGGAGTAGAATAGGGATAGATATTTATAACAAATTAGAAAAAAAAGATAAGATTTAAGAAAAATATGAAGACAAAATGTTTTAAGAATCCATAGTAAGAAATTTGTTTCTAAGTGTAGAGAATGGAGGAAGGTTAAATGGAAAAAAATTCATTTAGATTTATCTGGAAGGTGCTTAGACATGGCGAAAAAGCAACATCATTTTGATTAAAGTGTATTTTCAGGGGCATGAAATCTGAAAACAGACCAATTTTATGGGGACAAAATAGCTCCGTTTGATTGGTGAATAGGAGACAAGAGGTAGTCTGGTAAAAACAAGATTGGATCAGTTACTCAAAAACTTTAAACTCCAGGAATTAGTATTTCTGAGAGAATATATGAATAACTTACTGTTATATTTATGTTTTGAATACATAGTTAGAATAATGAGTATTAAAGGCATAAAGATGATGTACTCTTCTTGAAGGATTGTGAATATATGATGGAAAAATAATAGTCTGGATTAAAAATTGTTGAGGAAAAACAGAAAAATGGAGGAATATGGAAATTGTCCTTCTTATCCTAAGAAGGATATCTTATCTCCATACCTTTTCAACCTGTATGCAGAGCAGATTATCAGGGAGGCTGGGCTCTAGAGGAGAAGCATGGCATTAGGATTGGTGGAAGATCTATTAACAATCTGTGTTATGCAGATGACACAACCCTGCTTGCTGAAACTGAGGAGGACCGCATGTACTTACTGCAGAGGATCAAGGACTGCAGCCTTCAGTATGGACTGAGGCTCAATGTCAAGAAGACAAAAATTCTCACCATAGGAAAAATCGGTAGCATCAGGATGGATGGCGAAGAGATTGAGATTGTTCACAGCTTCAGTTTGCTCGGCTCCACGGTCAACACTCTTGGCACCAGTAGCC
>NW_006400132.1:1218564-1231003 GCF_000299155.1 Elephantulus edwardii
ATTGTATTATCTACATATCGCAGATTGTTGATAGATCTTCCACTAATCTTGACCCCACATTTCTCCTCATAGAGCCCAGCCTCCCAATGATCTGTTCTGCATACAGGTTGAAAACGTACGCCCTTCCCAGTTTTGAACCATGCAGTGTTTCCTTGCTCTGTTCTGACGACTGCCTCTTGGTCCAAGTATAGGTTTCGCATTAGCACAATCAAGTGTTCGGGGGTTCCCATTCTTCTCAGAGTCAGTCACAGTTTGTTATGATCCACACAGTCAAAGGCCTTTGCATAATCGCTGAAACACATATACATTCCTCTGGTATTCCTGCTTTCAGCTAAAATCCATCTAACATTAGCTACAATATCCCTAGTACCAAGACCCCTTCTAAACCTAGCCTGGACTTCGGGCAGTTCTCTGCTGATGTGCTGTACATTACTATGTTGTTGTTGTTATGTGCCGTGGAGTCACTTATGATTCATAGTAACCCTATTTACAACAGCTCTAAACTCTGTTCTGTCCTGTGCCAATCTCATTGTCCCTGATACATTCATCCCGATTGCCCCAGTCACCGAATCAATCCATCTCCCAGAGGGCCTTCCCCTCCTGGGCCTGCCCTCCAGCCTCCCAAGCATGATGTCCTTCTCCAAGGACTGGTCTCTCCTTACAACATGACCAAATGTTGAAGGGAGTGCATAGAAGTGGAGGGGTATCTTAATGGATGTGGATCAAAGAAATAAGTGGGTCAGGACACTTGTGCCAAGGGCAGGACAACACCGAAACTAATGGTTAATTCCAAAATAAGGGATATATTTTCAATTTTTCTGTAAAATGCTTGTCTGTTGGATACTTCTCTAAATCTGAACATTCAGATTAAGATGCACTGGGAAGGATTAGCCATCCACTTCCAAAATAGCAGACCTCTGAAAACCCTATGTACCTATGTACATTACTATATAATATCTAAATGTCACTCATTACTATATAACTTCTATGTCACGAGTTTTGGCAAAAATTCTACCAGTAGGTTAATAAATTATTGCTAGAAGAGGAGGAAGTTAATATCAAATAAAAGCTTAATTATAAATATTTAATGTGATCCCAAAATAACATTACATGAAGTAATGTTTACAAGCATTAACAATATCTTTCTTTAATCATTTAATTACTACCAAGACACATGTCTCAAATTTGTGTTTGGTTGTATGTGTGTTTTACGAATTCTTGTCTTTGATGACTTTGGAAAAATTTTACTATTTATGAATGCTGAGAGCTTTAGTAATCGAATCCTGAGAGATAAGGTTGTGGTTTGTAATGGAGTCTCTAATAACCGCAAATTTGTCTTTGGACTATCCTAAATGTGTAGTTGTTATGTGCCATAAGTTGCCTGTAATGTATAACAGCCCTATGTACCACAGCTCTGAAGCCTGCTATGTCTTGAGTGAGTTTCATTGATTCCCACACATCTATCCCCATTGCCCTAGGTACTGTATCAATCCATCTCATCTAGGGCCTTTCTCTTCTGCACAGTCTCTCTACTCTTACGAACATGATATCCTTCTCCAAAGATCAGTCCCTCCTGGCCACATGCCCAGAGTATGCCCAAAGATGGAGCTTCAAAATCCTAGCCTCCAAGGAGACACTTGGATTCATCCTTTCCAAGACAAACCTATTTGTTTCTTTGGAAGTCCATGGTATGTTCAAGAGTATTCTACAGGACCACAACTCAAAGGCCTTAATTCTTCTTTTGTCACCCTTAGTCATTGTCTAGCTCTCTGATGCATAGCAATTAATTGCAAAGACCATGGCCTGCATCAGATACACCTTTATCTCTAGACTGACACTGTTGGATCTCAGTAATCTGGAATGATCCCTGACAGCAGATTTACCGAATGCAATTCATCTTTTGATTTCCAGACGCCTGGGGCTGAGAGTGTTGATTGGGGGGTCTGAGCAAACTGTAACTTAACAACTTCAGTCCCTTCTCCATCCATCATGGTGCTGCCATTTGGTCCAGTGGTGAGAATCTTTGGTCTTCTTGATGTTGAACTCCAATCCATACTAAAGACCATGACCTTCTGCAGCAAGCACTTCAGGTCCTCTTCCGTTTCAGTAAGCAATATTGTGTCATCTGCATAATTGAAATTGTTAATCAGTCTTCCTCCAATCCTGATGCCACATTCCTCCTCATAAAGCCATGCTTTCTAAATGATACGTTTTGTATATAGACTGAAAAGCAATAGAGACAGGATGTATTCCTGATGCACTCCCTTCCAGATTTTAAACTATGCAGTGTTTCCCTGCTCTGTTCTGAGGACTGCTTCCTGGTTCAAATATAGGTTTTCATAAGCACAAGTAAGTGTTCTGGGATTCCCATTCTTCTCAAGGTTAACCCCAATTTGTTGTGATCCACAGTCAAATACCTTTACATAGTCAATGAAACACAGATAGATAACTCTCTGGTTCTTTGCTTTCTGCCAAGATCCATCTGACATTGGTGATAATGTCTCTACTGCCACTGTCTCATTTAAACCCAGGCTGTATTTCTGGTAGTTCTCTGTCAGTGTACTGTTCCAGTCGTTTCTGGATAATATTCAGCAGGATTTTGCTTACATGTGCTATTTGTGATATTATATGATAATCTCCACACTCTGATATTTTTTTCTTCTTTTTTTTGAATGGGCATAAGTATGGATCTCTTCCAGGTAGTTGTCCTCCAGATTTCTTAGCACAAACTGGTGAATATGTTCAGCACAGCATCTATTTGTTGAAATATGTCAAATGGTATTCCACCAATTCCTTGGGATTTATTTTTGCCAATTCCTTTGGAACAGTCTAAACTTACTCCTTCATCATCATTGTCTCTTGATCATATATTATTTCTTGACATTCTTCTGTCAGTCTATTCCTCTTGGTACAGTCACTCTGTATATTTCTTCCATCTTCTTTGGATACTTCTGGTCATTCAATATATTATCCATTACATTCTTAAGTATTGCAACTCAAGGCTTGAATTTTTTCTTTAGTTCTTTCAGCTTAAGAAATACCAAGAAAAAAAAAAAAAAAAAGAAATACCAAGCAAATGTGGCCCTTTTGAAATTTGGACTCCAGTTCTTTGCAAATTTCATTATAATACTTTGCTTTGTCTTTCCATGCTGCCCTTTGAAATCTTCTATTCAGCTTCTTAGCTTCTTTATTTCTTCCCTTTGCTTTGGATTCTCAGCTCTCTAGTGCAATATTCAGAGTCTCTTCTGACATCCATTTTTGTCTTTTCTTCTTCTCTCTTCATAAATTACCTTTTTCATTCTTTGTGGATAATATTCTTGATATCTTCCCACAGTTCATCTGGTCTTCATTCATTAGTGTTCAAGGCCTCAAATCTGTTTCTGAGTTGGATTTTATATTCAGATGTGATAGAGTCAAGGTCAAATTTTGATTGCTGCGGATTTGATTTGACCTTCTTTAGCTTTAATTTGAATTTGAATATGAGTCACTCATGGTCTGTTCCACAATTAGCAAATGATCTAATTTTCACTGCTGATATTGAACTTCTCCAACAATTCCTTCCCACAGATTTATTCAATATGATTTTTCACCATCAGTTTAAATGTATGTGTACAGGCCGCATTTTGTTTCTTATAAAAGATATTTGCTATGTATAAATCATTGATTATGCAGAATTCTAGAATTGTATTCCTAGCTGCATTTCTATCACCAAGTCCATGTTTTCCAACTATCAATTCATTTCTCTGTTTCACAACTTTTTCATTCCAGCAATCTGTTATTATTAATGCATCTTGGTTGCATGTTTGATCAATTTCGTACTGCAAAAGTTGATATGAATAATCTATTTCCCCTCATTTGGTTCTGGTTGGTGGTGCATAAATTTAAATGATAGTGGTATAAGCAGGTCTTCCTTGTATGTGTATGGATAATATCTTGTCACTGACAACACTGCATTTCAAGATGGATCTAGAAATGCCTTTTTAACTATAAAAATGACCCATTTCCCCCCACACTTTCATCTCCCATCTCCAGTGTAGAAGATCATATGATCGTCTTATTCCAAATGCTCCAATCCAATCCATCTCATTTTGCCAATACCTAACATGCCAATATTTGTGCACTCCATTTCTTTCTTAACAATGTCCAGTGTTTCTACATTCATGCTTCTCACATTCCATGTTCCAGTCATTAATTTCTGTGTATAACTGTTCCTCCTCCTTCATGTTTCCAAATTTGAGTCCTAAGCCTCAGTTGCCATATCTGTTATTCTAATCTATATGTTATTGTATATAGGGTTTTTGAAAGACTTTTAAATTTTGGAAGTGGAGGCCAATCCTTCTTCCTAGTTTGTTTAATTTGGATGCTTAACTTTGGAACAATCACTGACAGATAAGCATTTTCTTGAAAAGGAGCAAATGAAAAACTCTTTCCCTTACAGAAATAATCATACGTGCAGTGCCCTCCCCCTGCAAATGTGTCTTGTCCCATCCCTTTCCCTGAATATCAGCATTGTTTGCACTCCCTCCTACCCCATCTAGAACCTCCCTCCCCTCCAGCAATCCTTTGATATGATGTCTTAGGCCACAAGTAATTTCTGTGATGCCTTGCACCTCACAATGTTGCTGGTCTATCTTATGTTTAGAAGAATTTAAGTCCAAACACCATATATCAGTTTCAAGGGGGGATTTTTGTCCCAGGAAGCGCTGGTGAAAGGTTTTTGGCCTGAATTTCTACTTGTTGTCTTGTGTCATATGATCTCTGCCCTTTCTTTGGTACCACATCTCTGTCAGAATACGATCACTTCCAAAGTAAGTACTATGTGCCCTTTAGATCTGGCATGCTAGTATTGTTTATTTGGCCCACTAAAGATCTGAGCTTGAATGTCCCATCTGACCTAGGCTGGTGTTAACAAAGTGATAGGATCCTGGGAGAATGCGGATACCTGAAGGGGAGCCATGGTCAAATATAGTCCTTTTCCAAACATTTTATTACTCAATGAGATCCCAAGCATCCAGTTCACAGAACAGTATTAGTGAACCATTGAGTTTTGGAAGTATTTAATATAAACACACGCTCTCAGTCATTACTTTTGAGTCAGAAATGACTCCTAGCTGATTGTCCAGTAAGTTTTCAGAGGTTGTAAATGATGCAAGAGGAGAATGTTCCTAGAACAACTGGTGGTTTCCAACCACGGGGGCATGGTCTTGGAAATTCATCATAATTCTCCACAGACTAGACCTCCAGACTTCCACACAAAAACTCTGTTATTTTTGTTGTGTGTCATAGACTCAGGACCAACACGTATCTGACTAGTGAGATTTCAAAAGCTTTAAATTGCACATGAAAGGAGCTTGACCATCTGTTGGTGGATTTGAATCATCTTCCTTTGCGTTGGCAGCACAATTCTTTATCACAAGGCCTCCAGAGCTCTCTTTACATATTCTGTTTTTGTTGCTGTCAAGTTGAGTGTGACTCATAGCGACCTTAGAAACAGCCAATCTGAACCCTGCCCTATCCTGTGCCATCCTTATCATCTCTGACAAATTAGAGTCCATTGCTGAAATAACCATGTCAATCCATCTTGTTGGAGGTCTTCTTCTCCTTCACTGATTCTCCATCTTTTCAACCATGATGTCCTTTTCCAAGGAATAGCCTCACCTAGCTTCATGTCCAAAGTATAAAAGATGAAGCTTTGCCATCTTTGCCTCCAAGGAGCCCTCTGGCTGCACTTTTTCAAGTGTATATCTGTTTGTTCTTTTGGCAGTCCACAGTATATTCAGTACCCTTCTCCAGCACCACAGCTCAAAGGCCTCACTTCTTTTGTCATCCTTATTCATTGCCCAACTCTCTGATATGTAGCAGGTGATTGAGAAAATCATGGTTTAAGTCAGTCATACCTTGGTCTTCAAGCTCATATCAATTCAGACTTGCCCAGTGCAATACATCTTCTGATTTCCTTATTGCTAGTACCAAAGGTATTGAGTTTTGATCCAAGTAAGACAAAATAATTGATAGTCTCCATCCTTTCTCCAACTGTCATAATGTTGATTGCTGGTCCTCTGGTGAGGAACTTTGTTTTTTTGATGTTTAGGTGCAATCTATGCCCAAGGCTTCAGTTTTTTATGTTCTGCAGTGAGCCTTTAATATCCACCTCACTTTCAGCAAGCAAGGTGGTGTCATCTCTTTTCTAGATTCCAGCTTCACTAATCATTTGCTCACATACTCTAGAACCACGTAAAATAATTGAACTTCTTGAAAATTACATGACTTTTCACTTAATTCATCCCATGTATAAAATATAGCACATAATTACCATGATTATTGTTATTGCTGATTGTGTGTTATATAACCATTAGTCCAAACATTTTATTAATAATATTATTATTGTTGTGGTGTACTACCAAGTCAGAACCGACTAATAGGTGGCCCCAAAGGATTTTCAGAGGCAATAATTTGCACAGAAGAAAATTTCCCAAAATCTTAATAATCTTTATATTACATATAACACTTCTAATAAAGCCTTATGATGACTAAGAACAACAGAAGATTTGATTCCTTTGAGATGTAATGTTAGTCAAGAGTACTGAATATTTCATACACTGCCAGGAGAATGAGCAGATCTTTCTTGGAGGAAGTGAAACCAGAATGTTCCTTCGAAGATGATGAGACTTTTTAAACATATTTTGGGCATGTTGTTAGGAGGGGCCAGTCATTGTAGAAGGACAAGTTTGGATGTTCCTCTTTTACTCCTTCTGTTTCCGTTCTTTGAATAAGAATAAGTTGGTGTTGTTGATTTCTGTCAAATTGAGCACAACTCATTGTGACCCTATGAACAAAAGGCTTGAAACCTTTCTATAACTATTGTCATTTACCAAAGTTCATAGAATTTCCAGAGGCATGTTGTTTAGGAAGTGGATGTCACTCCTGCTTCCAAATATATGGTGTTTTGGCCTACGAGGGGATTGGCTGGTTTTACCATATGCTTTATGGAAACTGATCAAGTTAAGTAACAAATTTTGGGAATCTCACTACCATCAATGAAGCAGCAGTACATAATAATATGTGTCCTTTGGGGCCAGAGACTTCTGCACCAGTCACATGTACAGGACAATGAACCAGACACCAACTGTTAGACACAGCTGACCTCGGACTTCTACCACATTCTGCTCCATGGGAGAAGCATAGACAATCTCCTTCTGTGTGATTAACTGTCTCTGATAACCTGCTAGAGGGTCAACTATGGGTCAATTCTGAGGTACACAACAAAAGAAGAATAAATTACATGTGGAAAAAATACTAAATGTTATTTTTAAATTGTCCCCAGCAATAATCTCTATGAAAATTTTAATAATTTTATAAAAGTCAAGTCAGGAGCCTATATCCAAGACTGTTGGATAAGTTGGAGATGGGGGTGGGGCAGGGGGAGGGACTGACATGCAATCATCCTGAGAGAGTTTTTTGGTTCCAGCCTAAAGCTGTATGGCTGAAGGGCCTGCAAGCACAATTTTCAAGTTGATAGGGATGAGTAGTTATATCCTATTACCAAACATGACGTGGAATTTGCTAACATTCCTATTAAACGCCATCATTGTATGATTCTGTGAGTGAAGTATGTGTAAATATTGCAATGGACTTCTAATTCTCACTGGCGTTTGAATTAGAAGTAGGTGCATGGCAGAATATCAGACCCACGGGAATTAGTTTTGTGTTGTGGAGACTCTTGATGGGGATGTTTACCTATTTTGTAGTTAACTGAGGTCAACAAGGACTGTCTGCCCCTATGTTGACCTTGTTCTTTGCCCTACCCATGTTTAAGGATTCTTAGTGATAGCATTTAGGGAGCAGTCTGGATACTGGCTCACCAGGGAATATAACACCAGTTTCCAGTCTTCTGTGTGAAAACACATGTGAATTAACAGTACAGACACAGGTAAGATGAGGAGTAAATCTACTGAATTTATCTGAATAAAGGACACATCAAGTTCTCATTGTACTTACATGTCAAAGAGCACACGAGTACCTTAGTTCTCTCTATATCTGCTTGTGCTCAATTATCAGCAAAATATGCCATTGAATGCTGCTTAGAAACAGCTGAGCTAATGTCATTCCAGTGAAGAGTAATTACAGCTGATCTGTTAGAAGACATGAAGCAAGCATTAAGTTCACTCTAAGAGTGCAATTCCAAGTTCAAAAAAATTGTAGATTCTCCCTTTTCAATCCAGTGGCAAGAAGCTGTGCTGCAATCTTGAAGGCACACTGTTGGAGGCCTCAAGCTGCTCCATGGGATAAAGATGGACAGTCTCCTTCTGTGTGATTAACTGTCTCTGATAACCCGCTAGAGGGTCAACTATGGGTCAGTTCTGAGGTACACAACAACAAGAATAAATTACATGTGGAAAAAATACTAAATGTTATTTTTAAATTTTCCCCAGCAATAATCTCTATGAAAATTTTAATAATTTTGTAAAAGTATTTTTATACATATTAAGAAATATATTTTTATTTTCTCAAAACTTAGTCATTATGATTTACATAGTTACTTCTACAGATTCAATTATAAATAAAACTTTTTACTACCCTTCACCTACTCTTTGCCTTGATTTACAACTCTTTACCTACTCTTTGCCTCTATAGGAGTTTTTGCTCTTCTCTAAGGTGTAAAAAATGCAAATATTCAAAATTGTGTTGTCCTTTGCAGCTAAATTAAAGAAAATATTGTACTTAACAAATCTGGCATAGAGACCCTACTTATTGCTGTTGTTGTTATGTACCGTTGAGTCGCCTGCCACTCAAGTGACCCTACGTACAACAACCCTAAACTCTGCTCTGTCCTGTGCCAATCGCACTGTCTCTGACACACCCATCCCAATTATCCCAGTCACTGAATCAATCCACCTCATAGAGGGCCTTCCTGTCCTGCGCTGTCCCTCCACCCTCCCAAGCATGATGTCCCTCTCCAAGGACTGGTCCTTCCTTGCAACATGTTCAAAGTATGTTAGACAAAGCCTCAGGATCCTTGCCTCCAAGGAGCCACCCTGTTTAACCCTTTCCAGGACAAATCTGTTTGTTTTCGTAGCAGTCCATGGTACTCTCAATCCTCTTCTCCATCACCACAGCTCAAAGACATCATTTCTCCTTTTATCCTCCTTGGTCATTGTCCAACTCTCTGATGCATAACAAGTGATTGCAAAAACCATGGCCGGTATCAGACACACCTTAGTCTCCAGAGAGACACCAGAGAGACTCCAGAGAGTCTCTTAATGACTGGAAGAGACCCTACTTATAGTGCTAAATATCCAAAGCATATTACTTTTTATTACCTCATGCTTGCTAAAGCTGGACAATAAGTAAGGAAGACTAAAAAACATTTAGATAAGTGATGTTGTCAAACAATTTGAATAATTGGTGTATAGCTAAAAGAGCAAACAAAACTCATCTACTGCGGAAGAAGTCCAACTAGAATGTTCCTTACAAGCAAGAACGGGGAAATTGTATCACATACTTAGGATATGTTCTCAGTAAAGATCAGTCCTTGGATAAAGATATCATACTGAGAAAGAGGCAATTCATTATAGAAACATTTTCCAACTAACTAGGAAAATATAATTATTAAATATAATGCCATTATCTTTTAAGATATATTAAAGATAATGACAGATATGCTATGGACCATTACTTTGATTTCTTAATACATCATTCATCACAAAGTAAGCTCAAAATGTTATCAAAGTTTTAAATTTGATTGAAGTGTTCTTTATAAAAACTATCTCTAGCATCTGTTTACATGACTATGTGTGTATGCTAATAGTTTATGCTTGTCTATTACAATAATCTCAAGAGTAAAACATTTAAAACTTCTAGCCTTCAAAAATAATTTTAAATAAAAGTTATTTGTGATTTTGGAGAAGAAAATTAAAAAAAAATAGAAAGGACATCAAATAGTTTACATGCTATAACATTAGAAGAGGATGAGACTTGAATCTATGTAGATAAAGTTTGCCATTACCCTTGGAAACAGAAGCAAAATATTCTCTATATCAACTGCTTGCTATATATCACTACAATTGTCTTAGTTTTTCAACAGTTATAAAGAATGAAAAAGTTACAAAAATAAATGAAAATAAAAAGAAGCTGAAATATTTGGAAGTATTTAAATAATAGAGCAGAGAGCTCTGATGAACTAATGGCAAGATGCTGCACTGCAATCTCAAAGGCACACAGTTTGAATCCATCCACCAGCTAACTGCTGCACAGGAGAAGATGGACAACATTCTCCCTTGCAATTAATTGCCTCTAAGAACCCACTGGAAAGGAAGCTACATGTCATTTCCAACTCCACAGCAACTATACAAAAATATCATAATCTGCACAGACATTTCCTTTTTTATTTTAGCCTTCTATTTTTCATTTTTTAAAATTTATTGCCATTCATTGTTTTTGTTTGTGTTTTAATTTTACACCAGTTTACCTACAAAGGTCATATACATTTCTCCTCACACTGTATCCCACTGACCTCCATAACCCACTCTCCACTCATCAAACCATGTGACCGCATGATTACCCCACATACTCACCCCTCAGTTGTCCCCCTTGCCCTCTTAGATCCTCATACACATTTTACTAATTATCTGTTTCTACAATAATGGTTTTATACAGTGTTTGTCCTTACAGAACTGGGTTAGGTCACTCAGCATAAAACACATTTGCCTTTTTGATGCTGAGTTGTTGTTATTATTGTTGTTGTATTTCATTGAGTCAGAACCAATCCATGGTTGAACTTCCAGTGAGTTTTCATAGGCAGTTAATACCACAGGAGAAGACTGTCCATTCTTCTTTCAAAAGCAGCTTGTGGATGGATTCAAACAATATGCCACTGTTATTGCAGCACAGTTTACCACTAGGTCACCAGAGCTCCATTTTAAAATGAGAGAAAATTATAATTTAAAAAAATAATAAGAGGGAAAAAGCTATTATGATGCTTTTTATTGTTTATATAATACTGAATATAGATTTTCAGCATGAAATAAGTAGGTCCATAATGTTCTAAGGATAACTGTGTTTTAATAAGGCAAAGAATTTCACTTGTTGTCACTTTAGTTTCAGAATCCTAATTGCTGAAATTTTATGTAGAATTTGGAACATAAGAATTGTTTGACTGGATACAGTAATATTTTATTGTTTATTCTATTTTACTTTCCCTTCTAGATACCATCAAAATCAAACAGTAAATGGAACACATAATGTAACTTTAAAACCTTTAGAATATATGATTTAAAACAGATACAATTACAAATGGATCTTTATAATTCAGTAGTTATTATGTTATATATGTGACAAATAAATGTTTCAATTTTCAAACAAGATTTTGAGCATTTTCTTTGTTATTCATGACTTAGAAGAAAATTGCAAGAAAATAGATACCCCGACTTATAAAGAAAATATTTTAAAATTAGAAATTAAAAGTTATTTATTTTCCTTCAGTGGAAGATTCTTCAAATAATAATTTTTAGTATCGTTACTTCTAATATCACATCAATTTTTAGAGCTTACTAATGATTCAAATATAGTACAAAGATTATATATAATACATTTATAAATGTATGAAATAACACCTTTTATTTGTAATTTTTTTTATAATTATCTGATTGGATTCTTTGTAAATACAACTATATAAAATTTCGTAAACAGCAGTATCAAAATTCAACTGCCGCACAGCCAAATTTGACACAGTGACCCTCCATTGATTTGCTAAGGCTATATATATCTTCACAGAAGAGATTGCTTACCTTAGTTCCAAGGAGCTACTAATGGATTTCATCACTGACCCTTCAGTGAGCATCCTAATACATTAGTTTCTATGCCACCATCTCCTTAGAATTATGTTGTTGTTGTTATGTGCTGTCGAGTCGTTTGCGACTCATGTCGAACCTATGTACAACAGCCCTAAACCCTGCTCTATCCTGTGCCAATCACATTGCCTCTGACACACCCACCTCATACAGGGTCTTCCCCTCCTGTGCTATTCCTCTACCCTACCAAGCATGATGTCCCTCTCTAAGGACCTCTCTCTCCTTACAACACGTCCAAAGTATGTCAGACGAAGCCCCAGAATCCTTGCCTCCAAGAAGTAGCCTGGTTTAACCATCTCTAGGATGAATCTGTTTATTTTCTTGGCAGTCCATGGAACATTCAATACTCCTCTCCAGCATCACAGCTCAAAGGCATCAGTTCTCCTTCTATCCTCCCTAGTCATTGTCCAACTCTCTGATGCATAACAAGTGATTGCAAAGACAATGGCCTGTTTCAGGCACACCTTAGTCTTCAGAGAGACACCATTGCTCTTTAGTACTTTAGGGAGGTCCCTAACAGCAGACTTTCCCATCACAATACATTTTTTTTATTTCCTGGCTGCTGGTGCCAAGCTTGTTGACCGTGGAGC
>NW_006400132.1:1235934-1251470 GCF_000299155.1 Elephantulus edwardii
GCATTATGTATACTATAAAATTATAATTTTTAACAATGATGGAATTATGTAAACTAAGAAAAGAGTTTGTAATTAAGTGCTATTGCATAGCTTCTGAATCATGGAAACACTATGTACAACAGAGTGAAATATTACCTGATCCTGCACAAACCTCATGATTATTGTTCTATCTGAGCCCCCTGTTTCTTCCACTGTGTCAATCTAGTTCACTAAGGCTCTTTAATGATCTTCTACCTTACCAGTTACAGCAGCCTTCTCCAGAAACTGACTCTCCTGCTAACATGTGGCCTCAGGAATGGATGAAAGCTTAAAATAAACCCCAGTTATTCAGATGATACAACTGCTTACAAAAAGTAAAGGAGACTTGAAGTACTTCTTGAAGAAGAACAACAGTTACAGCCTTCAATATTGACTACATCTCAGCACCAAGAAAACAAAACAAAACAAAAATACTATCATTTGACTAATAGATAACATCATGATAGATTAAGTAAAGTTTGAAATGGTAAACTATTTCATTTTATTTGACTCTATAGTCAGCATCTGTTATAACACCAATCAAAAACCCAGAAAAAATATTGCACTTGGAAAATCTACTGTCAAGGATTTCTCCAAAGGACTAAAACCCACAGATTATTGGCTTATAGAATAAGGTATTCCTGATCAACATCATCATATTTTCAACTATTTTATATACATCTTTAAGTTGATGAAGGGATAAGGAATAAAAAGAAGAATCAAAGACTTCCAAAGATGGTATATTCTGACTATTGATTACCATGGACTGCAAAATCAGCTAATGAATTGTCTTACAACCAGAGTGTTCCTTAAAGACAAGGCTAATGAAACACCATCACATGTACTGTGGCCATGTTATCAAGAGAGCATTCTGCTGGGAAAAGTAGAGGGTCAGTGAAAGAAAGGATGACCCCTCAAAGAGTAGATTGAAACAGTGACTGTAAAAATGAACGCAAGCATGGAAGAAATCATGAGGATAAAGCTAGATAGTACAAGGTTTAGATCTTCCGTTAATGGCACCTAACAGTAACAAAAATGCATACAACATTGTAGCTATTACTATGATTGATTAACTATTGTGATATATTACTTCAAAATCAAAGTTAAGTAACTTATTTATGTTGAATTCATTACTATTAACTACAGGATATATATATTAAGAAAATACTACTACAGTTAATAGTATATCCCATAATTTAACAATCACAATGCAATAATAATTTGTGACTGGATTGCAAAAGTTGAGAACAAGGAAGAAGCACTCACAGAAACTACAAACTTGGATAAGTATATAAAGCAGGAGAGCAAATGATTGAACTACATGCAATCAATAACTTATATATTACAGAAAACATTTTAATAAACCACAAATGACTAATATACACATGCACCTTATCTGATGGATTATACAAGAATCAGATTGATTATATCTATAGAACAAATTATTGTAGAAGATCAAATATCAGTAGTTGAAATCAGGTTAGATGTTGTCTTTGGAATACACCGTCAACTACTTGTGTGCAAATTTAAACTTGGAGAAGAAAATGAAAACAAATATATGAAAACAAAAGTATGACCTTGAGTCTATTTCATTTGAATTTAAACTTCAAAATTAAAATACATACATACGTATAAAACCCTATATCTTAAGAAGGCTCAAAATATTTACTACTAATGATCAAAAAATAGATGAACTGTGGGGAAACATTAAGTCTGTTATCTGTGAAGAATGCACAAGGTTATTAGAAAGATAGATAGAAGGGGAGCTCTGGTGGCCTAGTGGCAAGAAGCTGCAACTACAATCCCAGAGGCTTACGGTTCAAATCCACCAGATGCTCTGCTGGGAAAAGGAGAGACAATCTCCTCCTGTACCAGTCAGATCTGATTTGACGGTACACTCACACAAAAATTAAAAAAAAAAAAAAGACAGATAGAAAAGACCAAATGGATGTCTGCAGATACTCTAAATTGCATTAAAGCCAAGAAGCCAAACAATGGAAGAAATGAAGATGTAAAATAGTTGAATAAAAGATTCCAAAGGGCAGCTTGAGAATAAAACCCCCAAGTATTATACATGAAATAAAAAAATTTAATAACTTTCCAAAGAGCTATAATCAGAAAATCCAATTGGAAGAAGTCTCTCAACATTTTTTCAAGCTTAGAGGACTGAAGAACAAATTCAATCATTAGGTTGCACTACTGAATGATGTATGAGCAAAATCTTGACTAATTTAGGAAGTATCAAAAAAGGAATACACAGAGTCATTGTCCCTAGAAGAATTGCTTGACATGGAACCATTTCAGGAAATAACATACGATAAAAATAAATGGGAATAAAAGAAGTGCAAGCTGCACTGACAACATTGACAAAAATGAGGCCTGAGAACTGATGGAATACCAGCAACTGACATTTTTCAAAAAGCAGATGCATCCCTGAATGTGCCCACCAGGCTGTGACAAGAAATCTGTAAAACAATTATCTGGCCAATTGACTGAAGTGACACATATTTATTACCATCCCCCCCCCCAAAAAAAAAGTAATTTAACAGAATGTGGAAATTACGTAACAATATCATTAATATCATACAAGCAAACTCTTGTCGAATATTATTCAAAAGAGAACTGTCAGAAATTCAAGCCAGAGTTAAAAGAGATAGGAGCTTCAGGAGTATCATTACAAAGGTCCGATGGAATCTCAGAAGGATGTTTTTCTGTGTTTTATTAGCTATGCAAGACTATATGACTGTGCATGAGGATAATAACTAGTTATGACTGCTGTTGTTGTTAAGTGCCATCGAGTCTTAGAGGACTCATAGTGACCCTATGAATGAATGACCTGAACACTTGTAAAACTTCCATCATTTCTCCAAGTTCATAGGGTTTCCTAAGGCAAGCTATTTTGGAAGTGGATGCCCCTCCTGTTTCTAAGCTTGTTTTAATCAGGGAGCTCCACCAAACATTGTCCAACATGTGTAGCCATTATCACATTTAACACATCAGTGTCACACTGTCCAGCATCACAGCAACCATGAGTTACCTCTGTACAGCAAATGACTGACCATGCAATACCACTTAGAAGAATGTTTGAACAAAACCAATTAAAAGCAGGCCAGAGGCCTGCAGATTAAAATCACCCACCTTTGGCTTGGAAGCATCACTTTCTATCCACTAGGCCAACTGAGCTCTCTCTTTGTTGTTATTGTTGTTGCCAACAAGTAAAATGGGTCCCTGAACACTTAACTGAGCTCATGTGAAACACATTTCTAGATAGATAGGCCTTTGTCTGAACATAGAAAGGAAACACTGTATTAGTTAAAATCTAGAAAGTTGTGATTCAGCATTATATCCTTTTACCACACCTATTCAATCTGTAGGCTGAACAATCATTAAAGAAGATGGCTCTGTGAAGAAGAATGTGGTATCAGGATTTGAGGAAGCCTCATCAACAATTTGCACTAGGCAAATGACATAATCTTTCTTGTTGACACTGAGGAGTACTTGAAGTGCTTGCTATAGGAAATCAGAACTACAAATTTCAATATAGATTACATCTCAACATCAAGGACACAAAAGTTATCACAACTGAACTAACAGTTAATATCATGATAAAAGGGGAAGAGATTAAAGTTGAGATTTTATCTTGCTGTGACCCACAATCAACATCATTGGTATCAGCAGTCAAATCAAAAGATAAGTCACTCTGGAAAAATGAACTGACAGACTTCTCTATTGTTATGTACTATCAAGTCAATTGGGACTAATAGCAACTCTGTACAACAGCTCTGAACCCTGTTCTACCTTGAGCCAACTTCATTGTCTCTGACACATTAACTCCATTACTCTGTCACTGAGTCAATCCATCTTATCCAGGGTTGTCCTCTCTTGTGTTCACCCTCCACCCTTACAAGCAAGATGTTCCTCTCCAAAAATTTATCCATCTTTACAACACACCCAAAGCAAATTAAAGCTTCAAAATACTTGCCTCCAAGGAGCAACCTGATTTTACCCTTTCTAGGATGAATCTATTCTCTTAGCAGTCCATGGTCTATTCAGTACTCTTCTTCTTCTCCAGCACCACAACTTGAATGCATCAATTCTTATTCTATCGTCCTTAGTCATTATCCAACTCTCTGATGCATAGCAAGTAATTGTGATGACCAAGGCCTGGATCAGGTGCACCTTAGTCTCTAGACTGGCATCATTTCTCTTTGGTACTCTGAAGAGGTCTCTGACAGCAGATTTTCCCAATGCAACTAATCTTTTGATTTTCTGGTTGCTGGTACCAAGAGTGTTGATTGTTGGAGCCAAACAAGCTAAAGCTGTTACAAATCTCAATCTCTTCCCTGTCTATCATAATGCTACCAGTTGTCCCAGTGGTGAGAATCTTTGTTTTCTTAGTGGTGGGTTTCAGTCCACATTGAAGGCAACAGACCTTGACTTTCTGCAACAAATGTCGGAGGTATTTCTCAGTTTTGGCAAGCAAGGATGTGTCATTTGCATAACAGAGATTGTTGATGATGTCAGCTTAAAGAGTAGGATATGAGTGATTCAAGCCATTTGCTTGCTGTACATCTAAAAATTGGGCAATGAATGACTAAGTAAGATATCTTTGATTTTTGGTGTTGGCAAAACATGCTGAATATTTCATGCACTTTCAAAAGAATAAACTTATTTGTCTTCATGAAATGAGAGTGCTCTTTGAAAGCAAGTATGGTGTAGCTTCTTTTCATATAGCTCTGACTTATGATGAACTTCTTTGATTCCCAATGCACACTTGACCTAAGCCATGGAATTTCCTTCACATGCATGCGAAAATTGGACAATGAATACAACTGAAAAAGAATTGTTCCTCTTTTGTGGTGTTGGCAAAGAATATTGAATGTAACATAAATTATAAAAAGAGCGAAGAAATCTGTTTTGAGAGAAGTGCAGTCAGAGTGCTTACTAGATGCAAGAATGGTGATATTTAATCCCATATACTGCACATATAGCTCAACAATGCATTCTTGTCAAGTTCCTCTCAAAACTACAAGAAAATTTTGCCCCGGAAAACAACATTATGTTTAGAAAAGCAAAGACTTAGCAAAACAAAGAAAGACAATCAAAGAGATAAACTGGCACAATGATAGAAACAATGGTCTTATGTCCACTCTGCTCATGCCCAGCCATGGTCAATTCCACCATGTACTTTCAACATCGGTGTCGATGGTGAACTTTAGCCAATGTGTCCTTCAAGCTATTTTCAGAAAAAGTCCAAAGACAGCAGAAAACTTCCATCCTCTCAGTACTGGGAGAAAAGATTTGACTATAAGGGGCCGAGATTATGTACCAGCATGGTGACTTCACATGCCATAATGATATTGGTGGCAAGTCCATCTGTGGGGAGAATGTGATGATGAGAACTTTATCTTGAATCACTCAAGTCCTGGCATCTTGTTCATGGCAAATTCAGGACGCAATACAAAAGTCCCAGTTTTTTTATCTATACGGCTAAGACTGAATGATTGAAAAAAGCAAGCACGTAGCCTTCAGTAAGGTGAAAGAAAACAAGAACATTGTGGAAGCCGTGGAGTGTTTTTGGTCCAGAAATAGCAAGACCAGGAAGATCATTATTTCTGACTATGGGCAACTCCAATGTGATCTATATTTCATGTTTATTCTTAACCACCTTTTATAGATCCAGAGATCATCCTACTAACCCAAAGAGCTTGCAGTATTTTTGAATCTTGTGTTCTTGCTAAACAGTCCTTTGGATTCCATGTTTTCTTTCTTCCCCTCTAAGTTTCCTGGGATGGAGAGTTAAGTTTACATTTATGAAATAAAAAATGGCTAGCAAGGGAGTAAAGTATAGGTTGTGAGGACGGTACAGAACTTGTTTATTCTGTTGAACATAGATTCACTGGAGATAGTATAACATCTCATCATAGCACTTATTAAGTAGAACCTTGACACAAAAGTAAAAATTGTTGTGTATGTGTGTTTTTTAAAAATCTGGTTTTATATGGCATTAAAAATGGAATGTACATCATTAGGTATTATATAAATGGAAAGACACACACCTCTCCCACCAAAAAATCGCTCTGACAAAAAAATAAATGTACCAGGATAAAGATAATTAATTAACTCTGAAATCCGAAGTACTGCTAACTTTCCCCAATATGTTGGATATTAAATGTAGATCGAAATACATTCTGATCTCTTGGTATAGTAATTTGTCCAAGTTGTATTCTTTTGTTTACTGCCTTCATCAATGTGATGCAGACAAATATAGATTCATATTCCTACCTACTGATAAAAGCCAGAGTATGCTGCACATAATAATTTAATAATATATTTCTATCAATAGTAACAATCCTCCAAAACAAACAAACAAAAAAGTAATTTTATTGGGGCCAAGAACAACAGAAGAGAATTTAAGGACTTACAACTATATATACACAAAAGCTGACCAAAGTTTCCAACTACAAAAAAAACCCACGTTCTAATATCAAAAGCTTTCATGTAGAACTAGGCAACGATTTCCTGATTAATGGGCTGTGTAATGAAAGACATGCTTGAGCATGACCTTTTTAAATCTATATAACATGAACAGCAGTCATTTAGGTGGTGGGTAGAAGTGTTGTCTGGTGAAAAAAATAGAGCAAAAAGTATCCCTGTGAGATCCTAAACAGTTAATTTTTTTTTATTTTATATGCTTTAGTATGTCAAGTCATTATATAGTATACTTCTTAAATTAATATACATTGTGTTAATTGTTGTTGTTACGTGCCACTGATTTACCTATGACTCATAGAAACTACATGTACAACAGCGTGCCCTGAAGACGACCTTATTCTGTGACATTCTCACTAACTGTAACACACCTACCCCAACTACCCTAGTTACTTTAGTAATCCATCTCATCTGATGTCTTCCTCTTTTGGGCTGTTCTTAGCATTATGTCTTTATAAGGACTTGTCCCTCCTGGCCACATGTCCAAAGTATGTGAGAAAGAGCTTCTATATCCTAGCCTCCAAGGAGAAACTTGATATCATCCTCTCCAAGACAGACTTCTTTGCTTTCCTTGGCGGTCCATAGGTCAAAAATTCTTCTCCATCTGTGTAGATGTTCATTGAAATGAAAAATAAACAACCTAAATTATAAAAAAAAATTCTTCTCCAGTGCCACAATTCAAAGACATCAATTCTTCTGTCATTTTTAGTCATTGTACAGCGCTCTGATGCATAGCAAGAAATTGTGAAGATCATGGCCCGGATCAGGTGCACTTAAGTCTTTAGACTGGCATCGTTGCTTCTCAGTACCCTGGAGAGGCCCCTGACAGCAGATTTCTTCAGCGAAAGTCCTCTTTTAATCTTCTGATTACTGGTGCCAAGAGTGTTGATTGTAGAATGAAGCAAGTTGAAATTGTTAACAACCTCAATCTCTTCTCCATCTATTATGGTGCTGCCGATTGGCCCAGTGGTGAGAATCCTTGTCTTCTTGCTGTTAAGCTTCAATCCATATTGAAGACTATTGTCTTTGATCTTCAACATCAAGCACTTCAGGTCCTCCTCAGCTTCAGCAAACAAGGTTCTGTCATCTCCATAATATTACTTGAACTTAAAAAATACCGAAAGCCTTAATATATCCCTATTTTATAATGAAGAAAGAATGCAAAGCAAACATTTTTACTGTGATCTTACTTATTTGATTTCATTTCAGGTACATAGAGGGAAAAATAAATTTTCATTTTCAGAAAGTGGTGGAAGAAGAATTAACTGATAATGAATAATATGAAATCAGAAGTGCTTAAAATATTTTAACAGTAACAATACATATTTTTTAAAGAGTCAAATTCTTTTTTATCCTGACATTGTCATTAAGAAACTTTGACATATATTTTGTTGTTGTTGGATACTGTAGAGTCAGAATTGATCCATAGCTGAGAGGGTTTTCAGAGGCAGTGGAAAGAAATTGCTCATTCTTCTCCTGTTGAGCAGCTTGTAGTCTTGAATCATATGTCTTCAGGGTTGCAGCACAGATTCTTGTCTCTAGTCCAGCGTCTCAAACTCTATTTTAATTTTATTTATATGTTTATTTATTTATTTATATTTTATTTATTGATCCTTAGAGATACTGAGAGGGGAAAAAAATCCAAGATTATTTACTTTTTAATTGCTAACCTAGCTGGAGTTTTGTATTGTGTTGGGTTGTTGCTTTGTTGTTTTGGTTTTTTTTTTTCTTTTCATTTGTTTCTTTTCACATTCTGATTTCTGAGTAAGAAATGTAAATCTTTCTTATGGAATAAGATTTATCAACATTAGAATACCAGAAGCATTAATAAATGCATCTCAGTAGTTTAGGATATGAAGATCCCATATTTTTTGCTGCAAAAGATCAAGGAGTATAACCTTCAGTATTGATTAAATCTCAACATCAAAAATGAAGGTCCACCACTGGACCAATAGACAACATCATAATACATGGGGGGAAAAATGAAAGTTGTCAATATTTTTATCTTGCTTGGATGAACAATCAATATTCTTGGTATGAGAAGTCAGGATGCATTGGGTATATCTTTTGTCAGAGACTTCTCCAAAATACTGAAATGTAGTAATTAATGCCAGTTTGAAGACAAAGATAAGTCTAATGCAAGCCATGGTCTCCTCCATCACCTACTACACATTAGAGAGCTGGATGAATAAGGATGATACAAGAGGAAATGATGACTGTCTTTACGGAGAAGAGAAATGGATATTTCATGGAGTAACAAAAAAAAAAAAAAAAAGATTTCTTGGGGGAAAGGGCAGCCAAAGTGTTCCCTGGAGGGAAAGATGACAAAGCTTTATGTCTCATATTTTGTGCATGTTGATTGAAGAGGCTATTCCTTGGAAATAGATGTTGTTGTTGTTGTTGTTGTTGTTATGTGCTGTCTAGTTGCTTGCGACTCATAGCGACCCTATGTACAACAGCCCTAAACTCTGTTCTGTCCTGTGCCAATCGCACTGTCTCTGACACTCCCATCCTGATTATCCCAGTCACTGAATCAATCCACTTCATAGAGGGCCTTCCCTCCTGCACTGTCCCTCCACCCTCCCAAGCATGATGTCCTTCTCCAAGGACCGGTCTCCCCTTACAACATGTCCGAAGTATGTTAGACAGAGCCTCAGAATCCTTACCTCCAAGGAGCCGCCCGGTTTGACCCTTTCTAGGACAAATCTGTTTGTTTTCCTAGCAGTCCATGGTATTCTCAATACTCTTCTCCAGCACCACAGCTCAAAGGCATCAATTCTTCTTCTATCGTCCTTAGTCATTGTCCAACTCTCTGATGCATGACAAGTGATTGAAAAGACCACGGCCTGTTTCAGACGTACCTTAGTCTCCAGAGTGACACCATTGCTCTTCAGTACTTTGGAGAGGTCCCTAAGAGCAGACTTTCCCATGGCAATGCACCTTTTCATTTCCTGGCTGCTGGTGCCAAGAGTGTTGACTGAGGAGTCAAGTAAACTAAAGCTGTGTACAATCTCAATCTCTTCACCATCTATCCTGATGCTGCCAATTGGTCCAGTGGTGAGAATCTTTGTCTTCTTGACACTGAGCCTCAATCCATATTGTAGGCTGCAGTCCTTGACCCTCTGCAGCAGGCGCTTCAGGTCCTCTTCAGTTTCAGCAAGCAGGGAGAGGCTATTTTTTTTTCTTAATTTTTATTTTATGTGTGTGTGTGTGTGTGCCGTCAAATTCGTTCTGACAGGTACAGAAGGAGATTGTCTTCCCTTTTCCAGCAGAGCACCTCGTGTGTTTGAACTGTGCACCTCTGGCATTGCAGTGCAGCTTCTTACCACTAGGCCACTAGAGCTCGTCAGGGAGACTATTCTTGGAAAGGTGGAAGATCAGCAGAATAGTAGAAAACTCCCAAATGGATTGACATAGTGACTGTAACAAAGAAATCAAATAAATAAGAGATAATTAGGATGGCACAGAATAGGACAAGTTTCAGGTCTATTGTTCATAAAATCACTATGAGTTGTACTCTACTCAATAGCACATAGAATGCATAGTCATAATTATTGTCTCCTTAAGTTCAAGAGATCAAATGTCTTAAGCAAAGCCAATCATAAAAAATGAGAAAAATTATCACAGAACCATGTCTTCTGGTACCTAATACTGCTGTTGTTATGTGCTTTTGAGTCTAAACCAACTCATAAGCTCAAGTGAATTTTCAGAGGATCTAAGTTGCCTTGGTTCAGGCTAAGGCTAACTAATAATAAAAAAAAATCACATGGGAGAAGATTGCCTGTCTTTTTCCTAAGGAGTACCTGTTGGATTCAAACCGCTTGCCTTTAGATTGTGATTGTACCTCCTTAACTATTTGACCACCAATACTTCCTGGAACCTAACACTACATATATTTTCCTCTCCACTTTACTAACTCCAAGCCCACTTTGAGGTAGAAACAAACAAAACAAAAACACAACATAACAGTAATGTTGTAATCTTATTGAGTTAGGAATACTTTTAATGTGAAAGCTTTTAAAAATATTTTTGTCAGAGAAAAAAATCAAATCTTTATTATAACTTAATGAGGTAAAAATATTTATATCTGTTAAGATGATTTCTAAAGTAATCTGGTGAGAATGACATCTTCAAATGAATAGGAAAAAATGATGTCACAGCACACATTTTACAAGAGTGTCACAGTGAAGCTTACCATCCTCTGCCAAGAATAGGCAGTGGGATTCCTTTTTTGATGACACTTCTACTCACACACAATCTCCGTTCTCATGTACCCTGTGGAACAAGAAAATAAAGTACTCTTTGCATAATAAGGCTGAATTGAATATCCAATAACCATATGATCTTATTATTAAGAACTAGAAAAGAATAAACAAAGCTCAAATCCTAAGTGTAAATATATCACTAAGATTAAATTAATTAATTCAATTAAGGGTGAGAAAATCTCACAAATTTAATGCCCAAATAAAGCACAGTAAATTAACATTTCAGGCCTAAAGTCTTTATGTATCATATTGACTTTATTTGTTTTTAAATCTTAAATATATTGTATTTAATGATAATAATGACAACAATAAAGTTATCCAGAATTTTGTTTGTGTTCCAAATGTCACTAATGATTCTCCCCAATACTAATCTCTTAACAAAATTATACTCAGATTTTGATGTTTTAAAAGTGACAAAAACAACAAATAGTTGGGAGGGGATTTTTAGTAATTTGTAATACATGTCAAGTTTTAAATGTTTATTGTGTACTGTCAAGTCAGTACTGGCCCATTATTGAGCTACTATTTGACTTTCAGAGCCAGTAAATCTCGTGGGAGATTGTCCATCTTCGTCCAATGAGCAGCTGGTGAATTTGACCTGCTTACTTTATATTGGTAGCATAATTTTTTACCATTAAGCCACCAATGTGCCCTTGTGGTTTTAGTGAGACACAAGAATATATTCTTGTTTTTAAATGCAAAACAAAAACAGAGTGTAACATAATAATATTTTCTTTCCTTAAAAAACAAAACGAAACAATGAAATGTTATATTTTTGACACAAAAACATCTTACACAATTGTGATGGTGAATAGCATCATGCACTGCGGATATATTGCAGTAACACATGGTGGCACAACTTTTTAATTTACAGGGATGTGGAAATGCAGCAAAATACTTCAAGTGTATTTCAATATTGACAATCAATAAATGTATTATGCAAAATTATTATTAAAACTATTTATGCAATTTATCACTAATTTTTCAATGTTAATAAAATTGACCTATTAGTGTGCATTATCATTTCCTGTTTTTAAAGTAGGAAGAAACTCCACTTACATAATTGCAGGTATTTTAGTGTAGAATAAGCCCTGTATAATTTGTCAGAATCATATTGATTTCATAAATTGATAAATAATTCATCTTAGAATTAAGGAAATGTATAAATCAAAAAGTTTGGGGTTTTTTTTCCCTTACCATCAGATTAACTGGTCAGTACAGATATAGAAAAACTGTATAGTAAAATCTTAAAAGAAATTTCTAAACAACATTTCAATTGTTACTTTTCCAAGACCCACAACAATTTTTTATTTCTACTCTCTGCCCTTTCCCTGAAAATCAAATCTCCCCTATGAGACAAAAATGAAAGTGAAAGAGTATGAAGACAGTAAATATAATTTGCATTAGATGAGCAATAGTGAAATGTTCGTAACTTAAAAGAAAATTGTGGAATGGCACACCGCTTTTGAAATGCTCAATTACATTAATAATTTAAGGTTGCTCTTAGAGAGGAATGTCATGCTTGGGAGGGTGGAGGGATGGCACAGGAGAGGAAGATCCTCGATGAGATGGATTGATTCCATCACTGGGGTAATCGGGATAGGTGTGTTGGAGATAATGAGATTGACAAGGGATAGAGCAGGGTTTAGGGCTGTTATACATAGGGTTGCTATGAGTCGCAAACGACTCGACGGCACATAGCAACAACAACAACAATTGTTGTTGTGAGGTGCTATTGAGTAGATTATGGCTCACAGAGGGCCCATGAACAACAAATCTGAATCTTGCCCTCTGCTGTGTTATCCTCCCATCTCTTTCATGCTCAAGGCCATTGTTGTAGTCACTATACTGATTCCATCTTGTTGAGGATCTCCTGTAATTCCATCTGGTTTCATCAAAGTTTCACATTCCAATTTCTGTTTTGGTAGAGGTCTGGGAAGATGAAAGTAACCAAAAGCCATTCTCAAAACTAAAAATTAAGACATCTTGGCTGATTCAAATAGCTAGTGTCATTCTATTACCTTATTTTCAGACATTCTATCTATTCTTTCTAGAAATAAATAAAAATATTTCTCATATATATATATATATATATATATATGTACTTATTTATCTTTTTGGTGCGTAAACGTTATCTGATAAATCAATTGCTTGAGGTGAAAAGAATAGGGAATTATTACATTCTAGGAAAGACTTGGTAAATCTTTTGATTTGCCTCATATGCATATTGAAATTGAACAATTGAAAGAAGAAGAAAAAATGTTTGATAAATTCAAATTTAGAGTTGGAAAATATTACAAAATACAATATAGATTGCTAGGAAAACATTTAAGTTAATCTTAAAGGAAATATAAACAGACTACTACTTAAAATGAAGGATTCCAAAATGTCATCTTGTTTAATTTGGATACATTGCTGAGAAAGAACAATAACCAGATAAAGGATACCATGTTTGTTAAATGAGAGGTTCAATGAAAGCAAAGGCAATTTCAGTGAGATTCACTAACACAATAGCTGCCACAATTTATTCAAACACACTGAACCATAAAAATGATGCAACCAGGCAATGAGTGGGTTAGTTTGTTTTTTGTTTGTTTTATATACGAGGCCTCCATGAATAGAAGCCCACTCTAAAGTAAGTAGTTTATTGAATTCTCAGTCCTTCTCTCTCTCTCTCTCTCACACACACACATTGCCATTGAGTTGTGACTAACTAATAGCTGACCCTCCGTTGAAAATCACAGGGAAGAGCTATGGTGGCCTAGTAGGTAGGAAGTTGTGCTCTCAATACAAATTCAGGCAATCCAAATGCACTAGAAACCTCACATGAAAAATGTGGACAATTTCTTCTGAAATGTATACCCTCTGGAGGGTCAAGCTATTAGTTAGCCAACTAACTCCACAGGAATAAACAACAACGATAAAAAAGAGACACAAGAAAAGATTGCCCATTTTTCTCCCACGAAGGGGTTAGTGGATTCAAACCACCAGAAGTGTGGTCTTTGTGTTAGCAGGACAACTTCTTACCAACCAAATCTTCAGACCTCCCTTTATTGGATTATAGCTGACTTGGGTAGGTATATGGCCTTGGATGTGTGCCTGAAAGTATTTTCTCATGTTGTAGCAATGGACACTGAAGGTGGAGCTCTTTATCCAGAATCTCTATCAATGACACTCCTAAAATTCCTATTCACTTCACCAGCTAGGGAAAAGAATAGAAACAGCACTGCCCTCATCAACTTTCTGGATAATTGGTGTTTTCAATGGATATATCTGAATAACAGTCTCTAGGTTTTAAGATTACGAACTTATACATAAAGGAGGCTGTGACAAGTAATCCTGGTTTCTGCCTCAGAAAAGGAGTACACAAATTATGAACATGTCATTCAGTTTATTATGGTGACTTGCATGATGCTCTTTTGTTACAATCTATGTCACTGATATTTCAGTTATTCACAGGGCCATTCATAGTTGGGTTTTTTTTTTTGTTGTTGTTGTTATGTACTGTTGAGCCAACTACAACTTACAGCAAACCTAGGAACAATAGCTCTGAACCCAGCCCTGCCTTGAAACAATCTCAGTCTCTGATATACAAGATTTCTTAGACATTCTACTATGGAAATAGGAGTCAAATTAAAAACATTAGTCTCTGAACTTTTATTTCTGTAATCTTTTGTGACATATACACACACACACACACACACAAATATAGAAATAGCAATATAGAGATATATTTGTATACCATGGAATCGGAACTGGCCCATAGCTGAAACTCCAGTGTGTTTCATCACACAGGAGGAGAATTGCCCATCATTCCCCACAGAGCAGCTGATGACCTCAAATCTTGCTTTTTTGGGAACTGCAATGCAGCTTCTTGCCACTAGGCCATCAGAGCACACATTTGAGCATCCTCACTCTTGCTGTTGCTCTCTCTTGCTCTCTTTCTCTCTCTCCCTCCTTCCCTCCCTCCCTGTCTCTCCACTTCCTAAACAACATGTTTCCTCTATGAACTTTGATAAATGTCAATAGTTGTAGAGGGGCTTCAAGCCTTTTGTTCCTAGGGTCCCTATAAGTCACCTACGACTCGATGGCATTTAACAACAACAACATAGATACATATCAGTTGGCTTAGTGGACAGAAAGTGATGCTACCAGGCCAAAAGTGGTGACTTTAACCCGCAGCCCTCAGGCCTGTTTTTAATTGTTTTTGGTCAAACATTCTTCTAGGTCTTATACCCCTGATGTGCTCACTTGTGGTTGCTGTGAAGCTGATGTATCACATGGGAGAATGGTTATCCATGGTGGACAGTGTTTGGTAGAGCTCCTGATTAAAACAAGCTTGGAAGCAGGAGTGGCATCCACTTCCATAATAGCTTGCCTCTGGAAACCCTATGAACCTGGAGAAAAGTTGAAAGTCACCCAAGTGTTGAGGACTTTCATTCATAGGGTCACTATTAGTGACCTACGACTATGACTTAACAGCACTTAACAACAACAATAACAACATATATATTTAATTATTCTTTTAGATTACTTTGCTTACAAAGTTTGTTTATATTATGTTTCACACTATCCCTCATTCACATTGTGTTTCATACAATCATTCCCATACACTATGTTTTGTAAAATTAATCATCATTGGAATATGCCCATCATTACCTTCTCTTTTCTGAAAGATCTTTGTCATTTTCTTTACTGCCTCCTTCTACCTATCAAATTGTGCAACACTTATACCCCTACCCATCATCACCCCTCTGTTCC
>NW_006400132.1:1274665-1275217 GCF_000299155.1 Elephantulus edwardii
TGGAAATACAAAGGAAGAGGAACAGTTGTAAGCAGACACTGGTGATTGGGACATGAAATGTGAGAACCATGAATGTAGGAAAATTAGATATTGTTGAGGAAGAAATGGAACGCATAAATATTAACATACTAGGCACTGGTGAGATGAGATGGACTGGCACGGGACATTTTGAGTAGGATGACCATATGATATACTACTCTAGAGATAAAAAGGTGAGGAAAAATGGAGTTGCTTTCATAGTTAAAAAAGTCATTGCTAATCCGTCTTGAAGTACAATATTGTCAGTGATAGGATAATATCTATACGCATACAAGGAAGTCCAGTGAATACCACTATCATGCAAATAAATGCACCAACAGCCAGAGCCAAGGAAGAGGAGAAAGAAGATTTTTACCAACTTTTACAATCGGAGATTGATTGAACATGCAATCAAGATGCACTGATAATAATGGGTGAGTGGAAGACAAAAGTCAGAAACAAAGAAGAAGATTCAGTAGTTAGAAAACATGGACTTGGTGAAATGGAGAAATGGAGCTGGAGAGAGAATGATGG
>NW_006400132.1:1279202-1280401 GCF_000299155.1 Elephantulus edwardii
AGACCATCAGGTGAGATCCATGGGTTAAGTCATCGTTTGTATCTTTTAACACTGGATGGTTTAAAATTAAGATGGGAGGATTCCAGGATTTTATTTTCTCTGTGTACTTATTTAATCTGTGTGCTGAGCAAAATATTTAAGAAGCTAGAGTCTATGTGATAATGGTTATCCATGGTGGACAGTGTTTCGTGGAGATTCCTGATTAAAACAAGCTTGGAAGCAGGAGGGACATCCACTTCCGAAATGGCTTACCTCCAGAAACTCTATGAACAGTGCTCAGGTGTTTCATTCATAGGGTCGCTATGAGTCATCTACAACTTGATGACACACCACCACAACAACAACAGGATCTAAGAAGAGGAGTGTAGCATCAGGATTGGAGGGAGCCTCATCAGTAACCTGTGTTATGCAGATGACACAACCTTGCTTTCAGAAACTGAGGAGGACTTGGATCCTGTTGCAGAAGATCAAGGAATTCAGCCTTCAGTATGGATTACATCTCAAAATCAACAGAACAAATATTCTTACCACTGGACCAATAGACAACATTATGGTGAAAGGAGAAAAGACTGAAACTGTCAAGAGATTAATATTACTTGAATCCACAATTAACACCCTTGTTATCAGCAGTCAAGAAATAAGGAGATGCATTGCACTGGAGAAGACCACTCTAAATTATTGAAGAGTAATGATGTCAGTTTGAGGACTAAGGTGTGTCTGATTCAGGTCATAGTTTTTGTCATCATTTTCTATGCATCAGAAAGCTGGACAATGAATAAGGATAACAGAAGAAGAATTGATGCCTTTGAGCTGTGGTGTTGGAGAAGAGCACTTAGCATCCCATGAATGACCAAAAGGACAAATAGATATGTTTTAGAGAGGGTGCAGCCAGAGTGTTCTTTGAGGCAAGAATAATATGTATTTGCCTCACATAATTTGGGCTGTTTGCTAGGAGGAGCTGTTCCTTGGAGAGTGAGTGACATGATGCTGGGAAGGGTGGAGAGTTGGTTAAGGCGAGGAAGACCCTTGGCCAGGTAGATTGACATGGTAACTGCCACAATGGGCTCTTGTGTGTCAGGAATTATGAAATGGCACACAATAAAACAGGTTCAGATCTTTTTTTCAGAGAGTAGCTATGAGTCGTACTTTACTCAACGACCCCTAGAAACAATAAAATATTTCCCCTATCATTTATTTTA
>NW_006400132.1:1280501-1282116 GCF_000299155.1 Elephantulus edwardii
AAGGCCCTCTATGAGGTGGATTGATTCAGTGACTGGGATAATTGGGATGGGAGTGTCAGAGACAGTGCGATTGGCACAGGACAGAGCGGAGTTTAGGCCTGTTGTACACAGCATCGCTATGAGTCGCAAGCGACTCGACGGCACAAAACAACAACAACAACCTCCAAACCTGTTGCCGCACTTTTCTTCATAGTGTCCAGCCTCCTGGATAATCTGTTCCCCATACAGATTGAAAAGGTATGGAGATAAGATACAATTAATTTTTTAACCACATTGTCTATAAAATTTTAAATTTAAATATTAATATTTGGATAAAAGACAGTCTTTGTTGTGGCCATCTAGTGAGTCTTTACACCTAGCCTGTACACAACAAAACTTAACAATACCAGCCTTAACATCCTCATGACTTCTACCTTTTTAAACTTTGTTAAGCTTTGTTAAAGCATAACCTACTTTAATTCATCTTTTCTGAGTACTTTATTCTGTTTTTTATGACCTTATATTTTGGTGACCTTGTGTTACGAAGCTGTGCTGCAATCCTGAAGGCATGCACTTCATATCCTGCTATGTGGAAGAAAGATGGGACATCTTATCCCATGTGATTTACTACATCTGAAAATCTGCTAGTGGGTCAACTGTAGGTTGATTCCAAGGCAATGATACTTAATAACATTTTATCAAGCCTAATTTCTATTTTACAGGACTGATAACATGCTCAAAGTATATGAGACAAAAAGTCATCATCCTGATTTCTAAGTAGGTTCATCATCCCAGCATTTAAGGAGTTCTCTGACTACAGTTCTTGCAAGATGTGTTAGTTTTGTTCTTTTAGTTGTCTGTGGTATATCACTATTCTTCACCAACACCACAATTTGAATGCATTTGTCAGCCTTCAATTTTTTGTTCATTACTCAGTTTTTACATGTGTGAAGCAAAAACATACATGCTTGAAGCTGTAAAAATACAATAGATTTGACACTTTTATCTTCAGATTAATGCTTCACTTTTTAAAACTCTAAAGACATCTTTAGCCTGCTCCTTGATCCCACACAGGATAGAGTCCTACTCCCTTCTAGAGGAGGCGGGATCTGGCTCCTGTGCACATCAAAAGTACCACCAAGGACAATTGGAAACTTTAGAAGAGGTTAGCACAGTCTGGAGAAATCTCCACAAAACTATGAGTGGGACTGAGACAACAGCTAGAAACAGGCTGGGCCCTGCCTCCTCAACACCATACCAGATAGAGTGTAGCTGTCTGCTGGGAGAAGGTGGTCTCATGGCCTTGTACTCACAAGCACCAGCAAGGACAAGAACAAAATAAATAAAATAAAAAAAAAATAGAAGAAATGAACAGTAGTCAGCTGAGACACATGCAAGTTAAAGAAATATTGAATGACCTTCAGAAAAAAGAGCTTTCCCACTAAAGAGGCCTAGAAAGGACTTCTGGCAGAGCAAGTTGCCTGCTCCCATAAAGAGAACACCTTAGGTCTGCAAACTATAAATATGATCAAAAGGTAAATAACTTTAAACAACAATAGAAATGTCCTACCATACATCAAGAAAAATTTTACATAATGATAAAAGTAAGTAGCTTCAAACACTGTAGGAAAAAAAC
>NW_006400132.1:1292746-1298609 GCF_000299155.1 Elephantulus edwardii
GATAAATTGTCCACCAATCTTGACGATTGGTGGTGGTGAAATAAATATAGTAGAATAAATATATATTAAGTTGCAAGTTACTCTTCATCTCCATTCCAAGATTTTTCTGTTTTAGTCATGGAAAGAAGAGCAAATGTGTATTTTTTTTAATTGAGTAATCATTGGTATTGTGACAACTTTTATACTATTAAAATCATTTATTGACAATCATTCCATTTCAAGTATGAAAATAGTACTTCAGTTGATAAAAATCGCTACTATAGGCTTATTTCTACGTTTTTTTAAATTTCATTTTTAAATAAAGGGGCTTAGCACCTATATTTTTTAGAATGAGAAAATTCTACATTTTTGTATACTTATTTATAAATTTTTAACATTTAGACTTAATGCTTTATAAGCTTCCATATACTTGGTAGTAACTGAAAATTTTAAGATGGATATAACCTTGAGCAAATCATCTAATTTACCAGAGTGAAAAAACTTGAATTCACAATAAAGTATGACCATATTAACCTTGCTCTTCAAATAGGTGTTTGAACATTTCCATTCATTCTTTGGTTTTAGGTAATGCCATCTCTATTTAGTCTATTTATTCCTCTCACTTTCTCACCATCATTAAGTGGATTCTTTGTCATAGTGGCCTTCCATGGCTTTCTGAGGTTGCAAATCTAAACAGGAGACTCTTATTTGGTTTTCAATGCTTTGCAATGAAACTTTGTTGAGTCTTTGAAGGATTGACAGTTCTCTTCCTTCAAGTAGAAATTACGAAGACACCAAGAATTACCAAGTTAAAAGGGGGGGGGGCAAACAAAAAAAAAGTCTATATTAGTACAAACCCTCTTGTGATGTAGTGTCTGAAGACTCAATATCTAAAGTTAAATATGGCCTTCAACATGGCACTTTACCAGGGAACAGAGAAATAAACACAACTGAGTGTGTGGAGAGTAGGACACACAGATTACAAAGACAAAAAGGAGAGCAAGTGGTTGGAAAGTCATACAACACTATGTATTAAAAGATACACTATACAAAATATCATTGATTTACCTCAAGAGAGTTTTAGTTTCTAGAGACTTAGTTATGGTCTTGAATGAAGTCTAACTGTGTGTCATTGATGAGAAAGCAGTGCTTCTTCAAAATGTAATTTAGAGACCCAGACATTTCTCAGCTATAGTTTCACCATATTTAGCATCAGTTATAAGAAGGCTGAGAGTGTCTACAAGAAGCCTGAAAGGGGACATGGTGGTTGACTCTGTATTTAGAATGCATTCCAATCCAACCACTTCTCCTCAACAGTCATCAAAAATCTTTGCAAAAGATGTTGAATAACTAAAAATTTTCTCCTGATTCAAGCAACTCTTCCTCTTCAAGTTTAATGATATACTCAGACTGTCCAACGGTTGTTTGCTAAAACTGGTACCCAGGTTTTGAATTTCCTGAAGTATGTCTCTTTTCTAAAGCGATCTAAATTCCTTATACATTCAACAAATTTGAATAAAGGTTTTAAAATATATTTCTCTGCTGTTGAGTACCATTAAGTCAAAATCGATTTAGCTGATCCTCTGACAGGTTTTCAGATACAGCTAATCACACAGGAGGAGATTTCCCAACCTTCTCTCATGGAGCAGCTGGTGAATTAGAACAGCGTGCCTTCGGGATTGCAACACAACTTCTTACCTCAAAAAGTTATCACCCAACCTCCATAATTATCTGTATGTAATATTTTCATATGTAATCTAGGCATTTTAAAACTAATTTTTAGAAAGCTGTCTTTTTGAGTGATTGTAATGTCTTCGTAACAGTTTAATGGCTTTTAGGTAGCATTTCTCCTTCTATATTACTATTATCACTACAGATCCCAATCATTCATTCTCTTAGAGAAACAACCAAAATCCTTTGAAACCCAGAATCTGATTTTTCAGTTGTATCCTTTGAAATTCATTTAGGCATGGCTTCCTATATACACCAACCAATTCACTAAATGGGCAAGTTTGTGTCAATCCATGCCCAAAAAATGATGAGGCAGTTTAGCAGGGAAAATGTCAAAAGATAATTTTCCCCCCTCAAATTTTATTTGAGAAATTAAAGAATTGTGACAGGCAGAAGCAATTGATCCATAACTATATCTGGGGGGGGGGAGTATCATGGCCAATTTGTGTGGTCATTCCTCTAATAGTGACAGAGATTTCTTCTTCTGTTTTCTGCTATGAGAAAAGTAGTTTTACCACGGTTCCATTGGTCACTGTCCTGTGAGATAGTGTTTTTGGTGTAGTTCATCTGTGACTGTACATGGTGTAATTGCTATCTGGGAACTAATGTATTGTCTTGCTTTGCTTTATTTTTTTAAACAGAAGGCATTTATTAATACTTTAATATGTATAATTACAATGTATATATTGTGCTTGATTCTTAATTAGTGGATTTCTGATATTTGTTTCTAATGCATTTTATTTGCAAGTAACATACCTAAATATGTCTTAGTTAGAATTATTAGGATTATTATTATTATTATTATTTCTGTTTCCTGCCCTTAAGTTTTACAGTTATATTAAAGATGCTCATTAGATTAGTTTGAGGGTAAACAGACACACATACTGTTAATCTGCTCATTATCACACATTCTTAATGATCTTTTGCTTCAAGAGGTCTCTTTCAATGCTAGCATTTACTGAGCATTTACATAACATGCCATTTTTTAAAGACATCATTATCAAATAATCTCAAAATGTTCTTTAGGGCGAGCTCTGGTAGCCTAGTGACAAGAAGCTGCACTGCAATTCCAGAGGTGTGTGGTTCAAATCCACCAGATGTTCCTGTACCATTCAAATCCAATTTGACGGTACACACATAAAAAAAATGTTCTTTAGGCACAATTTACTGCCTGTAGAGTAATAAATTCTTTCTTAAACTCATCTCTTTTATGCAAGAATTTACTAAAAATAGTAAGCAAATTATCAACACAATCATAACCACTCTTTTTAAAATTACTTCCCTTAGCACTAAATATAGGGTTTTTTTAGTCCTAAAACTAACCAATACTGTATGTTATTGTAGTTGGGTTGTGTCCCTGAAACAAATGCCTTTCTTTTGTTTTTTTTTTTTTTAATTTAACTATAATACCAGAAAAGATGAAACTTTTCCCAAAATCTCCAGCTTGTTCTTGTAAAATCCAAATTTGAATTCTTGGTACAGGTTCAGGCACCCAGGTATTGCTACGGTGGGCTATTCTTTCTTCAGTATATGGTTAATCATACTTCTAATAGTATCTACCTCCAGTTGGAACTAGATTAAAAGACATGGTTAATAATTCCCTCAGGCTTACACTGACAAGTTCTAGCTGTGAGTCTAAAACTTGCCAATGGGTTTTGATGAACACATGCTAGATTCTGCCTGTCAGAAACAGGCAAAGCATTCTAGAGAAAAACCACAACCTTTGAAAACAAGTTGTTATTAGATCTCAGTAATATGATAGGGATATCAGGGGGCTTAATGGTAAAGAATTGCACTACCACCCCAAAAGCACAAAGTTCAAATATACTTGTTGTTCATGGGAGAAAAATGAGCAATTCCTTCCATGCTATTAAACTCCTTCTGAAAATCTCCTGAAGATTCTGATTTGATATTATCTAACAGTTATTCATTTAGTTATAATAATTTCATATTAAAGAGACTTGATCTGATAATAGTGAGCTCTTGTGGCTCAGTAGTAATGAATTGCACTGCCAACCTGAAGGCATGTGGCTTCAATACACCAGATGCTCTGCTGGGAAAAAGATGAACAATCTCCTCCTGTGCAATTTACTACATCTGAAAACCTGCTGGAGAGTTCACCATGCATCATTTCTGACTCAGTGTTATATTAAAACAAAAACAACAATTTGATAATTATAACAGAGCTAAATTTCAACAATCATTTACTTCAGTAAGTATGTTAGCTTTCACTGGGATCTTAAGTTTCCATTTTTGCAATACATTATTATAAAAAAACCTTATGAATATGCTCATTACATTCATCTACAGAGAAAAAAGTTTCTTGAACTTACATTTTATTTGAAGGTGTCTAGAGTTATCAACTCAGCAAACTGAATGGGAAATACATGCTGGTATGTTAACTGTAGTGCAAAGTATCTACTGATTTTTTGTTGTTGTTTTTCTTTCTGTTTTTACTAAGCCTACATTGAAGGAGCCTAGAGAAAGGATGAAAGTTATACAGTTGTCCAGGACTTTTGTTCTTAGGGTCGCTTTTAGTGGCCTACAACTAGACGGCACCTAACAATAAAAACAACAGCATAGAGAGAGATCAGTTGGCCTCGTGGACAGAAAGTCCTGCTCCCAAGCCAATGGTGGGTGACTATAATCCACAGCCCTTGGGCCTGCTTTTAATTGTTTTTGGTGAAAAGATTTTTCTAGGTCTTGTAACCCTAGTATATCCACTTACTGTACAGAGGTAACTCATGGTTGCTGTGAAGCTGAACACTGTGACACTGATGTGTCAAATGCATGAATGGTTACCCATGGTGGGCAGTGTTTGGTGTAGCTCACCAATTAAAACAAGCTTGGAAGCAGGAGTGGAATTCACTTCCATAATAACTTGCCTCTGAAAAATCTGTGAACCTGGAGAAGACCAAAAGTTATACAGGTATCCAGGTCTTGCGTTCATAAATTCGCTGTGAGTCACCTATGTCTTGAGGACACTTAACGACAACAACAACAACAACATTGAAGGATATGAAACTCTTGCTGACATTTTCTTCAGTCCCAATTTGAACTTTCATATGAGTACTTGATGGTCTGACCCAACTCCATCCAAGGATTTTTGGCACCCAAAAGAATGATCAGATCATGGCTTGGGAGAAGTGCAGCCTAAGGGTTCCTTGGAGGTAAAGATGGTGAAGCTTTGTTTTTCATACTTTAGACAGGTACCTAGGTTTCCTTGAAATGTGACATCATGCTTGGAAAGATAGAAGGTCAGAGAAGGAAAAGAAGACTTCAAAGAGATGAAATAGTGACTTCAGCAATGTGCTGTAAGGTATTAGAGAAGGTGACGATGGCACAGGCTAGGAAGGGTTCAGATTGATTATTCATAGGATTGCTATGAGTCATACTTGACTTGATAGCACTTAACAACAACAAATCTATCTTTGTCTACTTTAGGTTTCAGTCAAAGAAAGAGGAACTCCTATACTTATCATAAGATAGAAAGTAAGGCCTTAACTAGCTATTGTTTTTAATATTGCCTTATTTTAATTTAAAAATTATTTACAAACTCTCAGCACTGTCTGTGGATGGGACAGACATCTTCTGCTGGCAAGTTGTTGTTATGTCTCTTTGAGTTGGCCATGACTCATAGTGACCTTATGTATAACAGCCCTAAACCTTGCTCTATCCTGTACCAATCTCACTATCCCTGACACACCTACCTACCCTCATTACCCCGTCACCGAATCAGTCTACCTCATAGACAGTCTTCCTCTCCTGCCCTGTCCCTACAAACTCTCTAGCATGACGTCTTTCTCCAAGGACTGGTCCCTCCTTGCAGCATGTCCAAATTATGTAAGACTAAGCTTCCAAATCCTTGCCTCCAAAGAGCAGCCCGATTAAACTCTCTTCAGGATGAACCTGTTTGTTTTCTTAGCAGTCCATGGTGTATTCAATACTCTTCTCTAACACCAGAGCTCAAAGGCATAAATTCTTCTGTCATCCCTTGTCATCACCAAGCTTGCTGATGCATAGCAAGTGATTGCAAAGACCATGGTCTGTATCAGGTGCACCTTAGTCTCCAGAGTGACACCATTGCTCTTCAGTACTTTGGAGAGGTCCCTAACCGCAGACTTTCTCATTGCAATGCCTATTTTAATTTCCT
>NW_006400132.1:1298709-1305243 GCF_000299155.1 Elephantulus edwardii
GAATGCCTTAGGACAGAGAAGCAGAAGAAATATATTGGTGCAGAACCCTATAAACATCTGAAGAAAAAGATAAAAATAATTGAAAAAAATATTGGAAATCACGAATAAATAATTTCAAAGATAGAGAACTAGAATAAATACATTGAAGTAGAGGGGTTTTTTTAACAGCTATGGGGGAAAAATTGTAAAAGCATATTGTAAAATTGTGTAGAAATTGTAAAAGAAAGAATGAAAGCCATAAACAAAGTGACAACCTAGAGACAGGCAATCAAGATAAATGTATTGATGTGGAGGAATAGGAACAACTACTGATGAAATAAAAAAAAAGATGGAAGAAAGAATGGGGGGTGGGATGGAGAAGGATGAGAAATTTCAGAAAAGGTAGAAGAAATTGAAAAAATCAGCACAAGGCAGCGAAAGAAGAGCCAACAAACTACTGAAAATAACACAATGCACAAAAATACAATGCAGGATATCAAGATTGAAATGACAGAAGCTTCCAACATGCTGGAGGGAAAAAAATAAATATGAACAGAGGAGATTGACCAAAAGATAAGTGAGCAAGAGTACAAGAACCTCAATGGGAACATAACAGAAGCAAAAACACAGAAAGTGAGAAGGAATGAAGAAAACATTATAATCAGGTTGGATGGAATCAAAAGAATATATGCGTGATTGGAATCCCAAAATGCCACGTGGATGAGGTAGGTACTAAGAAACTTATGGAAGAAGTACTAAAAGAAAATTTCCCAGGCATTTTGAAGGATGAAGAAATACATATTCAAGAAGCTCAGTGAACTCCAAAGAGACAAAAGCCCAAAAGAAAAATATCAATACATATCAAAGTAAAACTGTCTAAAATCAAAGATAAAAGTCTTGTTTTTGATGTTGCTATGTGCCATTGAATCACCTCTGACTCATACGACAATATGCACATTAGCTCTGAACCCTGACTTATACTGAACAAATTTCATCATCTCTAACACACCTAATTTTCCATTTTCCCAGTTATTGAGTCAATCCATCTCATCCTGGGACTTCCTCTTTTGTGTTGCCCCTTCAACCTTCCAAGCATGGTTTCTCTCTTCAAGGACTGATGCCTTCCTGGCTTCATGCCTAAAATAAGTGAAACAGTGCTTCAAAATCCTTCCTACCAGAAGCAGTCTGGTTTCATTATCTCCAGGACAGACCTGTATCTTCTACTGTCAGTCCATGGTATGTTCAACACTCTAGTCCAGCATCATAATTCAAAGGCATCAATACTTCTTCTATCACCCTTAGTTATTGCCCAGGTTTCTGATGCATAGCAAGTAATTACAAAGACCATGGCCTGGATCAGGCACATCTTAGTTTCCAGACTAAAATCCTTACTCTTCAGTACTCTAGAGAGATACCTGACAGCTGTCTTTCCCAATGTAACTAATCTTTTGCAGAAGACAAAGGTAAGGATAGAACATTACAATCACCAGACAAAAACAACAACAAAGAGTAACCTACAAAGCAGAATCAATTAAGGTAAGTTCTAATTTCTCAGCGGAAACAATGCAAGCAAGAAGACAAAGGGATGGAAGTTGAAAGAAAATAATTACCAGCTAAGGATCATGTACCCAGCAAAGTTGTGCAACAAATATGAAGGAGAAATTAGATCATTTGCTGAAAAATAGGAACTAAAGGAATTTGGGAAAACAAGACCAATTTTACAAGAAATTCTAAGGGAAGTTCTTCACACAGAGACACCAAAGGGAAGTGAATGGACCATAGTAACTAGAAACAACAAATAAACACAGCAAAACAACATGTCAATAATCACACTTAATGGAAAAGGAGTAAATGCACCAATAAAGAGCAAAAGAGCAGTACAATGGATAAAAAATTGAAGACCATCAATTTGCTTTCTACAAGATACATATATATATGAAATGAGTAAAAATACAGATTAAAAATCAAAGCCTGGAAAAAAATTATACCAAGTAAATGACACTCACAAAAAGCAATACTAAACTCAGATAAAATAGATTTCAACATGTAAAGCACCATATAAAGTAAGGAAGGACTCTACATAATGATTAAAGGCACAATAGACCAAAAAGACATAATCCTTGTCAACAACTACACACCAAATATTAGACTTGTAAAATACATAAACATCAGTTAAAAAAAATTGAAGAAAAAAAGACAGCACCCAAAAGATAATGATAAGAAACTTTAATATACAACTGTCACCAAAGGATAGATAGGTCAACTCAAACTTAACAAAGGTGCAGAAAACCTAAACTACATAATCAGACACATGAAGAAATACTAAAAATTACTGGCAATAATAGAGATGAAAATCAAAACCAAAATTTCATCCCAGTAGCAGTGGCAAAGTTTAATAGGAAAATAAGCAATAAACATTGCAGAATATGTGGAAATATTAGGATTTTCATATACTGTTGTTGGGATTGCAAAATGTTACAACCACTCTGAAAGGTAGTGTGGCATTTCCTCAGAAAGCTGAACAAAGAAATTCCACATGATCCTGTTTTACCACTACTAGGAATACACCCTAAATAAAACAGGACTGAGACACAGATAAAAATTTGTATATCAATATTCCAATATTGTTCTTCAAAATAGAAAGAAAATAATTGTTCAAAAACAAAATTATAGATTAAGAAATTGTGGTACCATCATATGAAGATACTATGCAGCAGTCAAGAGCAATAATGATTTTGATAAATGCTATATAACATTGAAGAGGCTGGAGAGCATAATGTGGAATTAACAAACTTAATCTCGTAAGGACAAATACTTCATAAGACCATTATTGTAAAAGTAGGATTACTAGTGAGTCATGTACAAAAGTCCAGAGAGAGAATGGAAGAGAGGTGGAGGGAATGGTGGCAAAGGGTGGAGAGGGGAGGAAATAATGAGGTATCAGAATTTGGTGGACCAAGGGAGAGGTATCAGAATTGGTGAATCAAGGGTGAAGAACTTAAGAAAGATTTAATGGAGGACTAAAAAAGTGGGGTAATGGTGGGCATGGATTAATGGTGATTAACATTTAAAACACAATGTATGAGAATGATCACATGAAACACAATGTGACAAGAGGAATATGTGAAACACACTGCATATAAACGAAACACAATATATACAAATTTTGTATACAAATCACTATTTAAAAATAATTAAAAAAATAAGAAAGCAAGAAAACCATCTACCTGACCCTTACTCTCCAATAATCCTAAAGTGTTTATTATATCAAATCCTCACAATTACCTTTGATCTTTTTCTTTATTTTCAAGAGGGTAAGTTACTGGAGTATGTTCTTGTTGTTAATAAGCCACTTATGTAATGATTTGTTTTTAAGCTGAGAATGAATTCTAATGTGTCTACTAAATGGAAAGAAAGTATTTTTCATATAGAATAATTTGAGATTTTTTAAAGGTCTTTTTATCAAATATCAAATCTTACCCACGGTTGTTTACTATTAATTTTAATTGAACAAATATTAAACTCTAAGTACTAAAAAAAGTCTTGAATTAAGTATAGATGTCAATGCAGAATTTCACTGATTTTTAACTGTTGCTTCTGTAAACATAAATGTCAATTCAAGAAAATGACATCAATGACAAATCAATTCTCCAATTATCATGATGCTGGGTTTTTTTCCCAGTCGTTATGATTTTTATTTTCCCTATGTTGAGAAGTAATCTGTACTGAAGGCATTGTTTTTTGCGCTTTATTTTAGTAAGTGAATCAAGTATTCTTATTTTTTAGTTCGTAAGACTTGTTATTGGCATTTCACAGTTTGAGAATGAGCTTTCCCTAAGTCTGATGCTACATTCATCTTCGTATAGTCAAATTTCTTCAACAATTTGCTTCACATGTAGATTGAATAAGTGTAATGGAAGCCTAGGATGTTGAAACTAACCTTTTCCTTGACTCTCAATCATCCAATGTCTCCTGTTTCTATTTGAGAGAATTCTTGTTGGTCTATGTATTGTTTCTTCATGAGTACACTTAAGTATTTTTGAACTCCCACTCTTTTGTGGTTAATAAATTATAGTCAATGTATTATCCACGCAGAAAGCACTTGTAGAAAGATAAGTATTAAAGAAAAGGTACTGACAAAATCACTCCTTGGTGTCAGGTTAGAAGCTTCAAAGACTTAGTTTCACATTCACTAAAACTCATGTTGTTGTGCTAACTAGTTGGTATCAATTCATAATTGACCCTTCAGAAGGTTTTCAGAGGCTGTAAATCACACAAAAGGAGACTGACCATTTTTCTCCCATGGATAGCTAAGGGATTTGTGCCTCCTGCCTTTTGGGTAGCAGTACAACTCACCACTAGAGCATCAGAGCTCTTTACAAGATTCACATAATATAGACACAAACATGCACATGCATACATATCCCATTCACCGTAGGAAAAATATGTAGAAAATATAATAAACCAGCTGTATTTAAACTTGTTAGCATGTTAAAGGAAGATAGCTTTTGAGATAACTCATTGACAGCTTTGTGTGTATTCATGTTATCCATGAAATGTAATTAAATAACTGGCTGTCCAGTGAGACTAAGCAATCCTGTATGCATTATCCAATATTTCAATCTAATTCTGCCAATTTCAGACCATTTGTCACACATAGTAGTGTTTAAAGTAGATACAAAACCTGCATGTTTTTACACTTAATATCACAATTTATGTTAGGGTTTTTTTAGGTTTTTAACTTCTAATTACAAATTCTTTAAATTCACATATGATGTTTCTGGCAATCATTACTTTCTACAAAGAATATATTCTATATATAAGAAGTACTTTCTCAAAGTATTTGCCGAAAAGACTAAAACAGAATACTGTTGCATCACATGTTTGTTAAAAAAAATTTCAAATCAAAATACAGCACAAATTATGAGTTTTTAAAAGAGCAGGAATAATGAAGTACTGAGATGAACATTCAATAATGTTTTTAATTATACCAAAGATATTGTCTTTTTATAAAGATTAATATTTGCCTGTATTTTAAAATGTGCTTATTTTGTGCTTATTTAATAAGCACAAAATTTCCCTATTCAACATATTTGAAATAGTAGCCTACCTTTGGTTACCTGTATTCATTTTATTGTAAACAATATTTTGTCTTTAACTTTACATCACATAAGTTGCTATCTTAAATATAACTCACTTTCAAAAGCAGAAAGAATATCCAAAGCTTATGACTAATTAGGATATTCTCACTTTTATTTACTTTTCTTGCAGGAATCTTTCATTTCATTTATTCTGGTACAGGTATTAATGTGGAAACATCATGCCGTGCCAAACTTGTCCCTTTAAGCAGTCAGTTTCTTATTTCAATTGTTTCAAGGTATTATACTTCATAAAACCTCAAATATGTAAGCACATGCACACATATCTGTGTATATCTCACATACATGTTAAATATTGATAGTGAAACTGATTTAACATCATTGTCAATTAGGTAATCCCTGAGGATTTGTTCTACGTTAAAGCAAACAACTAACCAGAAAATTTAGGTGCAGTGGAAATAGCTTGTGGCTGTCTTACTTGATTGCTGTTTTATTTCTTTCTGCCACTAAATGACTACCATTCTTTCAACATTCTCTATTTCATTACTCAAGTCCTTGTTCTCTAGTCTCCCCTCAGTACTTGTATAACAGAGAAGACTATGTTGGAAAGCCAGCACTGCTCTTGGTCTAAATATTCTATTGAACTGTGGCTGGTAGGGTATTTTGAAGAAGCATGAGCTGTAATAAATCATGGCATCTACCAATGACAGTTTCAAATGAACACATTTATTGGGCCAGACAAGTACATCACTAAGAGTGTTATTTACTTCAGGTGCTGACATATAGTGCCAGATGTTGAGTTTAAACCCTGACTCAGTGATTGCTGCTGAAAACTACATTGGCATTTTAAAAAGCATCTGTTATAAACACTGATCCAAGGAAAAGACGAACTGCACAGCTTAATGTAAGCAATGCAGAGTAAGAGTTTGAAGTGATTTCTTTGGCAAGTTCAGAAAGCATAAAAGCTGAGGTAAACTCGAGAGAAGAAGATGTTTGTCTTAAGAAGAACTTTTGTAGGTTAACTTTTCTAAATCCATTCTGTTAAAATCTATAAATATGTAAATAATTTCTCGTATAACATCATTACAATACTAATGTTTTATAGATGTCCAGTTATTTTTATTTATATTTGATTCACACTACAAATCAAGGATGTTTCAAAATATGAAAAAGTCATATTGTTTTTCAAGTTGCCAGAATATATAAGTGGGTATACATATCTGGCATCAGGAGTGATAGACTTGGTGATGTGATGGTCTCGTCTAAATCTAATTAATAGTAAAAATATTAATATGTATGTGTACAAATATATATATGGAGAGAGATATGGACAATTATCTTTGTGAAATAACAGCTTCTGAAGACCATCAGGTGAGATCCATGGGTTAAGTCATCGTTTGTATCTTTTAACACTGGATGGTTTAAAATTAAGATGGGAGGATTCCAGGATTTTATT
>NW_006400132.1:1313298-1315147 GCF_000299155.1 Elephantulus edwardii
TGCCGCATTTCTCGTCATAGAGCTCAGCCTCTCGGATAATCTGCTCTGCATACAGGTTGAAAAGGTATGGAGATAGGATACATCCCTGGAGTAAAGCCTTCTCAATTTTGAACGATGCACTGTTTCCTTGCTCTGTTCTGAATACTGTCTTTCACATTAGCATAATCAAGTATTCTCAGATTCCCACTCTTCTCAGAGTCAGCTACAGTTTTGTTCTTTTGTTTTTTGGGTTTTTTTTTTCTTTAATTATCCACACAGTAAAACACCTTTGCATAATCAGTGAAACATAAATAGACATTCCTCTGGTACTCCCTGCTTTCAGCCAAGTTCCATCTAGCATTAGCTACAATATCCCTAATACCATGACCCCTTTTAAACCCAGTCCACACTCTGGTAGTTCTCTGTTGATGTGATGTCCCAGTCATTTTTGTGTAACATTCATCAGAATCTTGCTTTCATATGTTATTGATGATATTGTTCAATAATTTCCACACTCTGTTGAATCACCTTTCTTTGGAATAGGAATAAACATAGATTTCTTCCAGTCAGTTGTCCAAGTGGTTGTCTTTCAGATTTTTTTACACAACATGGTGAGCACATCTATTTTTCCTGCTGGCATACCTCATCAAAAAGAGGACAAAGAAGTTCATCAAGCACCAGTCAGATTTTTATGTCAAAATTAAGTCTAAATGGTGCAAGGCCAGAGGCATTGACAACAGGGTTTGGAGAAGATTTAAGGTAAAGATTTTGATGTCCAACGTTGGTTATGGAAGCAACAAGAAAACAAAACACGTGTTGTCTAGTGGGTTCTGCTATTTCCTAATTCACAATATGAAGGAGCTGGAAGTTCTGCTGATGTGCAACAAATCTTACTATGCTGAGATTGCTCACAAGGTTTTCGCCAAGAACTGCAAAACCATTGCGGAAATAGCAGTCTAACTTGTCATTAGAGACACCAATCCCAATGCCAGACTGTGCAGTGAGGAAAATTAAGAGAAAGCTTGTTCGCATATTTTATTTGTGCTAAATAAACCATAAAAATTGAAAAAATTCTTGTAAAAGAAACTTTTTCTGTCTCAATGAGCAGCACAAATCCCACTGTATTGATGTGGACAGAATATAAAAATAGCAAAGATAGTGCTCTAAAATTATCCAAGAAATATAAATGCAAAGAGTTGTAAGCCCAAACTTTCTAGTCGGTACTTTTCAAAAATAAATGTGTCTACAGAACTAAGTTGAAAAGCTCTTTTAAAAGCTGCAGGTGGCAAGGTATAACAATATAGAACTCAAAACAGTGGAGATAAGATTTTAAAGTGTGGTTCTGAAGGAAGCAAAACAAAAAGGCTTTAATGTAATAAGAGGGAAATATTTTAGATATCACATCATCTCACCTTGTTCTTATGTTATTGTGGAGACGCTTTAAATCAGTTTCATCAGAAATTCAATAGTAATTTCTCTTAGAACAGCTATAGACTAACAAGGAAAAAACACAAACTACATCATCATTGAAATTTGTGCAGTGATTTAAAAAAAAACAAAAAACACAAAACCAAAAGAGTTGATGTGATAGATTCTGACTAATAGTGACTGCTACATAAAATTTCAAGAGGATAGCCACATCTTTTTTTTATACTAACAGTTTCTCACCTCTTAAGTTCAAACAATTGACCTTTCAGTTGTTGTTATGTGCCCTCTAGTCGTTTGCTACTCATAGCGACCTCACATACAACAGCCCTAAACCCTACTATATCCTGTGCCAATCGCATTGCCTATGACACACCCATCCTGATTACCCCAGTCACTGAATCAATCCACCTCATAGAGGGTCTTCCCCTCCTGTGCTGTCCCT
>NW_006400132.1:1315247-1316140 GCF_000299155.1 Elephantulus edwardii
CTGATACAGGCCATGGTTTTTCCAATCACTTGTTATGCATCAGAGAGTTGGACAAGGACTAGGGAGGTTAGAAGGAGAATTGATGCCTTTGAACTGTGGTGCTGGAGAAGAGTATTGAATGTACCCTGGACTGCCAAGAAAACAAACAGTTTCGTCCTGGAGAGGACTAAACCCAGCAACTCCTTGGAGGCAAGGATTCTGGGGCTTCATCTTACATACTTTGGGCATGTTGCAAGGATGGACAGGTTCTTGGAGAGGGACATCATGCTTGGAATGGTGGAGGGACAACACAAGAGGGGAAGACCCTCTACGAGGTGGATTGATTCAGTGACTGGGGTAATCGGGGTGGGTGTGTCAGAGGCAGCACGATTGGCACAGGATAGAGCAGGGTTTAGGGCTGTTGTCCTACTGAGATGCCTTTAAAAACTTCTGTCCAGCTCTTTTCTTTGGTATGTTTTACTTTTGTTCTGACTTCGTGAGTTTCCAGTGCAATTTCTATAGTCTATTCTGACATCTATTTCAATACTTTTCTTTCCTCTGTGCTTTTATAATGCCCTTTTGCTTTCTTCATGGATATAATTGATATAATCCCTAGAATGATCTTGAAATTACAATGGAATTGATTCAAGATCATATCTTGGTTCTTGTGAATTTATTTTCATTTTTTTTCAGCCTCAATTTGACCATGCATATAAGTACTTGATGGTCTGACCCACCGTCCACCCCTGGCATAGTTTTGACTATAGATACTGAGCTTCTCCAACAATTTCTTCCACAAATATATTCAATCTAATTCCTATGCAGACCATCAGGTGAGATCCATGGGTTAAGTCATCGTTTGTATCTTTTAACACTGGATGGTTTAAAATTAAGATGGGAGGATTCCAGGATTT
>NW_006400132.1:1320378-1320851 GCF_000299155.1 Elephantulus edwardii
TGGCACAACTGGGTGAGCACATCCAGGGCAGCATCTGTTAACTGAAATATGTCAATTGGTATACCATCTATTCCTGGAGCCTTATTTTTTGCCATTTCCTCAAAGCAGTTTGAACTTCTTCCTTCATCACCATAGGCTCTTGCTCAAATGTTATTTCATTAAATTTTTCTTTATCTGCCAATTCCTTTCTATACAATGTCTCAGTACATTCCTTCTGTCTTCTTTTGATACCTCCTGGATCATTAAACATTCTGCCTAAAGCATCCTTGTTTATACCAACTCGAGGTTTGAATTTGTTCTTCAGTTCCTTGAGCTTAAAAAATGCTGGCCGAGTTCTGCCCTTTTAATTTTCTGACTCTAGCTCCTTGCACATTTCATTGTAATATTTCGCTTTGCCATTGCATGTTGCCTTTTGAATCTTCTGTTCAGCTCCTTAGTCTCTTGAATTCTTCCTTGTGCTTTGGCTTCTCTAC
>NW_006400132.1:1321601-1330846 GCF_000299155.1 Elephantulus edwardii
AAAGCATATGGATATAATCCTATCACTCACAATGTCGTACTTCAAGATGGATCTAGAAATTTATTTTTTAACTATGAAAGCAAGTCCCTTTTTCCTTACCTTTTCATCTCCAGAATAATATATCATATAATCATCTGACTCAAAATGCTCCATGCCAGTCCATCTCATCTCTCCAATGCCTAGTATGTCAGTATTTATGTGTTTCATTTCTTTCTTAACAACTTTTAATTTTCCTACATTCATGGTTCTGACATTCCATGTTCCAATCACTAGTGTCTGCTTACAACTGCTCCTTTCCTTTGTATTTCCATGCTTGAAAGTTCTACCTAGATTGTCCTTTCTGTTCGTCTCCGTGTGTTGTGTTGTACATAGGGTTTTCAGAGGCCTGCTATTTCAGAAGTGGATTGCCAATCCTTCTTCCTAGTCTGTCTTAATCTGAATGTTTAGGAGTATCTGACAGACAGTAATTTGTGGAGCAGTGAAAGATAAACCCCTCATTGTGGAGTTAACCATTAGTTACAGTGTAGTCCCTTAGCCTAGTGCCTTGACCCACTTATTTCCCAGCTCTACCCTTCACCAGGATACCCCTTCACTTCTACCTAATGCCTTCAGAATTAATCTCCCCTTGTCCGACCCATGACCTGAAAGCTTGTATCTGAAGCTTTCTTGGCTCCTGTGATTCCAAACATGTCAACTGCTGACAATTCATTGTTTTTTCTGTGACCTTTCAGTTAGTGAGTAATAACCCAATCCATCACTAGCATTCCTTGATGACTGTAGTTGTTAGATGGTATCATGTAGGTTAAAATACACAGTGCCAAGATATAGAACAAAATCAAACAATATCCAATCCTACACAAGCTCTGTCATACTTAAACTAATTTTCAGTCACTTCGTCAATTAATCTCATTGAGAGTCTTCCTCATTTTACTGGCTCTCTTCATGGAGAAAGTGTAATGTCTTTCTTCAGGAAATGAGACCATGTCCAAAATATGTAATATTGGATGAAGTTCCACCATCCTTGCTTCTAAGGATAACTCTTACTGTACTTTTTCCAAGATATATTTGGAATTCCATAGTATAGTCAATACTTTTCACAAATACCACAATTCAAAGATATCCATACTTCTCGAGACTTCTTTATTAATTGTCCAACTTTGACATTTATATAAGAAGATTTAAAGCATACCAGGTTATGTTAGGCATACTTTGGTCCTTGTTATTTACCACTCTAATAAGTTTCTTGACAGCTAATTTGTTCAAGGAAATATACCATTTGATTTATTAAATACTGCTTCCATGGGTAATGATTACAGATTAAATTAAAACTAAATACTTAAAAATTTTAATCTTTTGTGTATTAACAGTGTGATTTGTTGGTCTAATGTGAGAATTTTTATTTTCTTTAAATTGAGGTAAAATTTATATTGAAAGCTATAATTTTTAAAATTTATCAGTAAGTGCCTCAAATCTTTAGCATTTTCAGCAACTGAGACTTTGGTATTTATGAATCACAGACTAAGTTTTCAACAATTGTTGGGCTCTTGATGCTGCATTATTTGTCATCTATTCCAAGGTTCTTGTATTATTTGCTCACCATAAAATTGAATAGAGATTATTAAAGATGTGAAATGATACAATTATGATACACAGCTTTCTTCATATTAAATGATGTAGTATCTTCTTCCACACTGGTCTATATGCAGATTCTGCATAAGCACAATAAGTATTCTGAAATTTGCTTTTTTATTTTTTTTTAAAGCTATGAAGACTTCTTAATACAACTCTCATTCAAATATATACATTAACAGGCAGGGTCAAAGAGAAGGACATAGATGACTTCTACCATATTTTGCAGTTGAAAATGGATCGAACATGCAACCAAGATACTTTTATAATAGTGGGTGATTGGAATCCAAAAGTTGAGTAAAAGGAAGAAGGATCAGTAGTCAGAAAACATAGACTTGGTGACATAAATGGAATTAGAATGACAGGATTCTGTGCAACTAGACCTGATGCTGATCGTGGAGCAGACCATCAAATGCTATACACTAGTTCAAATTGAAGCTAGAGAAAATCCACAAGAACCAAATTTCGCCTTGAGTCAATCCCAGAAGAGCTTAAAGACTGTCTCAGAAACAGATTTGGAGCTTTGGGCACTAATGACTGAAGAACGAGAACCGAATTAACTGTGGGAGGATATCAAGAATATGATTCATGAAGAACACAAAAAAGACCAAGATGAATGTCAGAAGAGACTCTAAATATTTCACTACAATGTTGAGTAGCCAAAGCAAAAGGAATAAATCAAGAACAAAATATTTCAAAAGGCAGTGTGGGAAGACAATGCAAAGTATTATAATGAAATGTACAAGGGGCTGGAGTTAGAAAATAAAAAGGGACGAATTCACTCAGGATTTCTTAATCTGAAGGAACGGAAGAACAAATTCAATCCTTGAGTTTCAATAATTAAGGGTGCTGAAGGAAGAATGTTGAATGGCCCAGGAAGCATCAAAAGAAGTTGGAAGAAGTACAGAGTCACTATACCAAAAACAATTGGCTGACACAAGAAAAATTTAATGAAACAATATATGAACAAGAGGCAATGGTGATGAAGGAGGAAGTTCAAGCTGCTCTGAAGGAATTGGCAAAAACAAGGAACCAGGAGTTGATGGCATACCAATTTATATATTTCCACAAAGAAATGCTGCTCTCCACATGCTCACTAAGAAATCCAGTAAATTGATTGGAAGAGATCAGTTTGATGTGTTTGTTGGGGTTTCTTTTCTTCCCATTCTAAAAAAATAAAAAAAGGTGACCAAACAGGGTGTGGAAATTATTGAATGATTTATCATTAATATCAAACACAAGCAAGATCTTGAAATTACTGGAACAGTACATCAGCAGAGAAATGCCAGATGTGCAAGCTGAGTTTAGAAGAGGCTGTGGCACCACAGACATCATAAAAACAGTAGATGGATCTTAGCTGAGAGAATAGAGTACCAGAGAAAAGTCTATCTGTGTTTCATTGACTATGCAAAAGGCTTTTTTTTTCTTTTTTTATTAATTTTAATAGACAATTACAGAGGTTTTGGATTTCCATTCATTCATTGCCGCACTTTTCTCCCTGCTCACTCCTCCCCACCAGTTTGCTCCCCTCTCCAAAAAGAAAAAGAAAAAAAAAATCCTTCATTAGTATACAATTCCCCTGTGTGGATCACAACAAATCTTTACTAATCTTGAGAAAAATGGGGATGCCAGAACACTTAATTTTGCTCTTGAAACACCTATTCTTTGACCAGGAAGCAGTAGTCAGAACAGAGCAGAAAAACACTGCATGGCTCAGGATCAGGAAAAATGTTCACCAAGGATGTGTCCTATCTCCATACATTTTCAATCTATATGCAGAGCAAACCATTTGGGAGACTGGGCTTTCTGAGGAGGAGTGTGGCATCAGGATGGGAGGAAGAGTGATTAACAACTTGCATTATGCAGATGACACAACCTTGCTTGCTGAAAATGAAGAAGGCATGAGTTGTTTGCTGCAGAAGGTCTAGGACTGTAGTCTTCAATATGGATTGAAGCTCAATATCAAGAGGACAAATATTATCATCACTGAGCCAGTTAACAGCTTTATGATGGATGGAGAAGATATTGAAATTGTTGGTAACTTAAACCTACGTGGTTCCACAAACAACACTCTTGGCATTAGCAATCAGGAACTCAAAGGATGAATTGCATTGGTAAAGTCTGCTGTCAGGGACTTCTCAAGGGTATTGAAAAGTACCAATGTGAGTCTGGAGACTAAGGCCTGAGCTTTCCTAATCATTGACCAAATTTGTAAGAACACTCATAGAGCTCATCCAACTCGGCATCCATTTGTTTAAACATTTCAATTGGTGTTTTAACAATTCCTGAAACACTGACTTTTTTGCCAATTCTTACAGTACAATTTAAAGATCCCTATTGTGAAATGTGTTGGCCTCCTAATCTAAAAATTGGTGAATGACACTTACCAGTCAACCATGGGAAAAAGACAGGAATTCTCTATTAAAGATTTATAACTTATTAATCAGTTGGAGAGTAACTATAACTCAGACTTGACAGCAATGGATTTGTTTTTTTTTATTTTCAGTGGAGCTTAGAATTCTTTCAGTACTATAAACCAACAGTAAAGTAGAAGATGAGTTGGTGAAATGTGCAAATTAGGAACTATGACTAAACATCTAGACTAGTAACAGTATAATTAGTAAATAGCTTGGATTGAATTTTTAGTATTTCAGAAAGGAAAAAAAAGTTGTTAATATACAGTCTAAAAAGAATGATGATATTAAGAAGGATTTCAAATTGGAAATAGGATAAAGAACTACTTAACGTATATTAGAATTAGGTCACAATTCAAAAAGGGGGAAAAATTCTAGAAATCATTAATATTTCATTTTACTGGATTATTAATGCTATTATCTATTATTATTATTAATTATTATTATTATGCTATTATTATTATTATTAATGTACATATTATAATATGTACATACATTTCATTTACCCTTGATTTCTTTGATTTTTTACTATATGAGGTCATGTTTTAACATATTAGTAAATAATTTTTAGATACACATCACAACAACAACAACAGAGTTTCTTGTTATCTTGATCCTTTTTAAAACATCATTAAGCCAAAGTATGAAGAGACTGAGACCTTTGCACTCAGGTCTCTGTTTAACTAAGTCACAGGAACTAACTTGTAGGAAATATATTGTAAAAGAATGTTACTGTTGTATGTTTTTTAGCCCAAAGTGATTCATAATTGAGCCTGCAGCAGAGTTTTAGAGATGACAATCAGCATGGAAGAGTATTGCTGATCTTTCTACCATGGAACAGTTGGTGGATTTGAACCACAAGCCTTAATGCTGGCAGTACAAATTCTCATCACTAGGCAACCAGAACTTCCTGTAAAGGGATATTGTGCTATTGTTCTAATCATGTTCATAGCTGAAACGTTGTGGATTAAATAAGTACCTTTGAGAACTTGTTTGAGGGTTCTAAAAGGGGATTGCAACTATGTTTATACCCTTAACACACCTTTTATCAGGGAAAGTCATTTTCTTTAACCTACCATGTACTTCCAGGAGGGATGTAGAAGGAATTACGTGGGAGGAAGTCATTCATTTCAAAGATGAGCAATGAGCTCCCTATGTGCATTAGTTTCTATGAAAACCCTCTAGAGCATGAGCTATGGATCAGTCTCCACTTGGTGCTATACAACAAAAATAACAATATATAATACCCTAAGTAAATAGATTCTGAGCCATTGTTCTTCACTTTGATTGTACATTTCACTTCCACTTCTAATTTTAAAGGTCAAAATGGTGGCACATTTTCTCTCTTTTTTTTTTTTTTTTTGTAAAAGAGAAGTATTGATTTCCACCACCTTATATTAAAAATAAGAAAATACATGCCAAATATTAACAAACATTTGTAAAATTCACAAATTATTGAGGCTTCTGAATAAGCTTTAAGTTTGTAATAAAGAGTTACAGTGTTCTAAATTACTTTGGTGAGGAATATATGTTAAGTAAGCCTGATGTTATTAATGATATGTGCTAAACAGTTGACTACACTTTCGGTGGTTGTTGTTGTGTGCTTTCGAGTCGCCTGTGACTCGTGAGCATATGTACAATAGCTCTGAACCCTGCCCTACCCAGAGCCAATCTTGTCTCCAACAGACTCAATCACACATCTCTAATCACTGAGTCAATCCATCTCACCCAGATTCTTTCTCTCCTGCACTTTCTCTCTACCCATACAAAGATGATGTTCTTCTCCAAGGACTGGTCCCTCCTGGCCAAAGTATGTAAGGTCTTGTCCTATTTTAAAATATTATCACAATCTCAGCAATGCTCAAGCCTATTGTTGTGTTTACTGTGTTAATCTACTTTTTGGAGGATTTTTATCTGTTTAGCAGACACTCTAACTTTTCTAAGCATGATATCTTTTATCAAGGACTGGTGATTTCTGATAATATGACTAAAGTATGTAAAATTAAATTATGCTCTCTAAACCTCTAAGGAGAACACTGATTGCATATCCTCCAAAATAGCTTTATTTGTTTTTTTGTCAGTCCATGTGATATGTATGCACTTCACCAGTACCCGATTTAGAAAAATCGACTCTTCTTCAATCTCATTTATTCATTGACCAAGTACTAATTTGTAACCCAATCAAGAAACACAAAATGTTTGAGAGTAGAAAATAAAGTTAAAAATTATTACCGTTTTGTTTTATTTTGTATTAGTTGTCATACAAAATTTATATACACTGTTTTTCTTTTTTTTGAATTTTTATTTTATTATTTTTGTGTGTGTATCGTCAAATCGGATCTGACTGGTACAGAAGGAGATTGTCCCTCCTTCTCCAGCAGAGCATCTGGTGGATTTGAACTGCATACCTCTGGGATTGCAGTGCAGCTTCCTGCCACTAGGCCACATATACACTGATTTTCATTCACATACATTGTGTTTCACACTTACCTTCATTCACACTGTGTCATATGATTATTCTCACACATTACTCACACATTATGTTTCATAAAATTAATCTCCATTGATGTATGCCCACTGTTACTCCATCTTATCACCTTTCCACTGGATCTTTCATTTCTTTATGCACAACCTTTGCATACCAAGCTCTATAACCCTGTTTTTTCCCCCCTGCCCACTCTCATCCCCCCATTTTACCCCTTTCTCCTTTAATTTTTATACACATGACTATTTGTCCTACTACTTTCACCATAATTTTTTTATGAAGTATGTGTCCTTAGGAGACTGATTTCACTCAACATAATGCTCCCTGCCCTCTCCCATGTTATATTGTATCCTTCGAAATTGTTAATCCTGAGAGCTGCATAGTATTCCATTATATGTTATTGTTGTTGTTGTTACGTGCCTTCAAGTCACCTGAGATCCATAGCCCCCCTATGTACAATAATTGCTCTGTAGCCTGCCATGTCCTGAGTCAGTCTCACTGACTCCAATACACTTACCCCATTGCCTACTTACTATATCAACCTATCTTATCCTCTTCCTCTCCTGCACTGCTCCCTCACTCTTGTGAGCATGATGGCCTTCTCCAAGATCAGTCCCTCCTGGCCACATTCCCAAAGTATGTGAGCTGGCGCTTCGAAATACTAGCCTCCAAGGAGAACTTCTTTTCACCCTAAGACAGACCTATTTGTTTTCTCGGCAGTCAATGGTATGTTCAAGACTCTTTCATCATATGAATACATGAGAATTATTCAATCCATTCATTTGTTGACAGACATGTGAGCTGCTTCTATTTTTTTTCTTTTGTGAATAACATTGTTATGAACATTGTTGTACAAATCTTCATTTGTGTCCCAGTTCTGTTTACCTTGGGGTATATTCATAGCAGTCAAATAACTAAGTCATAGTCTTTTCAATTACTTGCTAAGTATTTGATAACTGGACAATGAATAAAGGTAACAGGCAAAGAATCGACACCTTTGAACTCTGGTGTTGGAGAAGTGCATTGGACATCCCATGGAACAGTCAAGAGAATTAACAGATATGTCTTGGAAAGGGTGCAGCCTAAGTGTACTTTGGAAGCAAGAATAATGAGACACACACTTTGGACATGTTACGAGGAGGTGCTATCCTTTTGAGAAGGACGTCATTCTGTGAAGGCGAAGAAGTCCCTCAAACCAGGTGGATTGTCATGGTGACTGTTGCAATGATCTTTTATATGTCAGGAAGTATAAAGATGGCACAGGATAGAATAGGGTTCAGATCTTTTATTCTTAGGTTCATTATTAGTCATATTTGACTCAACAGCACCTAACAAATAACAACAATAGAATTTCTATGTTCAACTTTTTGAAGAAAGACAAATTGTCTTCCAGAGTAGTTGTAACATTTTACAGTCCCATCAACAGTGTAGGAGAGTTCCAATCTCCACATTCTCTGCAACATTATTACTTGGTGTCCTATTAAACTTTGCCTCTGCTACTGGGGTGAGATTGTGGTTTTGACTTGCATCTTTCTTATTGTCAATGATTTTGAATATTTCTTCATGTTTCTATTGGCCATTCTGTGTGAAAACTCCATGTCTTTTGTCCATTTTTTTAATTTTGTCAATTTTCTAATTTTCTTCCCTCCCACCCTGGGGCCCCTGTACTATTTGATAAAATTTCATCATGAAAATTTTGTCTAAGATGTCATTGTCATTGTTATACATTGTCATTGTCATTGCTATGAATATAAAATTTAATAATCTTATACTAAAATTAGAATGATATAGAGGAAATTAGCATGGCCCCTGTCAAAGATGATATACAAATTTGTGAAGCAAATATTTCTTGAAGTAGAAATAAATTGATAGTCACAGTATTCTAGATAAACTGATATTATTTTTACAGGGTAAAAAACAAAACCCAAAACTACGAAAACCAACCAAGATATATGCTTTTTATTTTCTCAGCAAAGGTAAAATTTATCACTACAGAATAATGTATTGGGTTCATGTCCTTCCTCAAGTGGTTCTGCTGTTGTTGTTAAGTGACTTCAAGTTGCATATGACTCAAAGCAACTCTAAGAAAATCAGATCTGTATCCTGTCCTATCCTGTGTCATCCTCATAATTTCTGACATGCTCAAACCCACTGCAGCAGTCGCTGTGTCAATCATGCTGGTTGAGGGTCTTATTTCTCTTTCAATGACTGTCTAACTTTCCAAGCATATGAGCTCTTTTCAAGGAATAACCTCTTCTTACAACATACCTAGAGTACATGAGGTGAAACTTTGTCATCTTGGCCTCCAAGAAGCACTCTGTCTACAGTCTTTCTAAGACTAATCTGTTTGTTCTTTTCTCAGTTTATGAGATATTTGCTACTCTTCTTAAATACAACACTCAGTGACAATAATTTTCGACTAAGATACATTTGACAATGTACAGATAAATTAATTAATAATTAATTTTCATCTAAAACCCTTACTAACAAGAATATATTGTGTCTAAAGCAGAGGCACTTTATGTTAGACAACAGAAATAAAATAAAATGCCTATTTCAAACAAACTATTAATTCAATATGTAGAAATATATTAAGGTTGTAATATTTTTATGTGATATAAATTACACTGTATTAAAAAACTGATGTTAAAAAGCAACTGTTTTGCAATTTAAATAATTTAATTGCATCCTAGATAATATAGGTAACATTTCTTCAT